>NC_057812.1:281514260-281523743 GCF_018294505.1 Triticum aestivum | reverse complement strand
GGAGTGGCTGGGGCGCGGCGGCGGACATGTCCGTCGGTGGCGGGGCGATTTTTAGGGTTACGGGGGGAGAAGGAGACCCGAATTTCGGGGGGGGGGGTTAAATAGGCATAGAGGGAGCTAGGAGAGTCCAAAGGAGGTGCGGTTTTCGGCCACGTGATCGTGATTGAACACCCTAGATGATGGAGCAGGTTTAGGTGGGTTTTGGGCCAAATTGGAGGGGTGTTGGGCTGCAACACACACGAGGCCCTTTCGGTCCCTCGGTTAACCGTTGGAGTATCAAACGAAGTCCAAATGATACGAAACTTGACAGGTGGTCTACCGGTAGTAAACCAAGGCCGCTTGGCAAGTCTCAGTCCAATCCGGAAATGTTTAGTCCCCACACACGAAAGAAAGGTAGAATTAACCACCGGAGGAGAACGAAGCACCGGAATGCAAAACGGACAACGGGGAAAAAGCTCGAATGCATGAGACGAACACGTATGCAAATGCAATGCACATGATGACATGATATGAGATGCATGACAACGATAACAACACACGGGGACAAAGACCCGAACCCGAGAAAATAAAATAACTTAACGCCGAAACGGCAAGAGTTGGAGTACAAATTGGGGAAGTTACATCCGGGGTGTTACAACACTCCACCACTACGAAAGTATCTCGTCCCGAGATCTAGGACTGAAAGAAAAGCCGGGTACTCAGAACGTAGGTGATCCTCGCGTTCCCAGGTAGCTTCACGGTCGGAATGGTGTGACCACTTGACTTTGAGAAATTTGATTGACTTGTTGCGAGTCTTGCGTTCAGTCTCTTCGAGAATAGCAACTAGGTGCTCACGATAGGAGAGATCTTCTTGGAGCTCAATTTCCTCGAAGTTGATGGTGCGGTCAGGAGTCTTGAAGCACTTTCGAAGCTGAGAGACATGGAACACGTCATGAACATTTGCAAAGTTTGAAGGAAGCTCGAGTTGATAGGCGAGGTCGCCTCTCAATCTTGAAAGGTCCCACGTATCTGGGGGCAAGCTTCCCTTTGATACCGAAGCGATGAGTACCTTTCATAGGAGAGACGCGGAGGTAAACATGATCTCTGATCTCGAAAGAAAAATCACGGTGCTTACTATCATAGTAGCTCTTCTGGCGGGATTGGGCTGCTTTGAGGTTATCATGAATGACTTTGCACATTTCCTCTGCCTCTGTGATTAAGCCATTACCCAAAAGCTGACGTTCACCGGTTTCAGACCAGTTGAGAGGGGTACGGCACTTCCTGCCATACAGAATTTCAAATGGGGCCTTGCCCGAACTTGCTTGAAAACTGTTGTTGTAGGAGAATTCAGCGTAAGGAAGACAATCCTCCCACTTCATGCCGAAGGAGATCACACAAGACCTGGGCATATCTTCAACAATCTGGTTGACACGCTCGACTTGACCGCTCGTTTGAGGATGGAAAGCTGTGCTGAAGCGGATGTTGGTGCCCATGGCCTTCTGAAAAGAATCCCCAAACTTGGATGTAAAAATGCTGCCACGGTCTAAAGAGATCACTTGTGGAATACCATGCAGAGAGACAATACGCGAGGTATAGAGTTCCGCCAATTGAGCTGCAGTGATCGACTCTTTGATAGACAGAAAGTGAGCCACTTTGGTGAGTTTGTCGATGACAACGAATATAGCATCATTGCCACGCTTGGACTTTGGAAACCTAGTCACGAAGTCCATTTCAATGTGGTCAAACTTCCATTCTGGAATGGCAAGAGGTTGGAGGAGACCAGCTGGCCTTTGGTGTTCTGCCTTCACTCTTCTGCAGACATCACATTCATTCACGAATTGAGCAATCTCACGCTTCATTCGAGTCCACCAATAAGCTTGCTTAAGGTCCTGATACATCTTCGTGCTCCCAGGGTGGATGGAGAGGAGAGAATTGTGAGCCTCGTTCATGATCACTTTACGGAGGTCACCTTTGGGTACAACAATACGATCCTTGAAGAAGAGAGTATCCTTGTCATCAAGGCGGTAGCACTTGTACTTGGGTTGACTCTTGGCAATCCCAATCTTCACCTTTTTCACCATAGCATCAAGAAGCTGGTCTTGGCGAATCTGGTCTTCCAAGGTAGGAGAGACTTGAAGGTTAGCGAGGAAACCTTGAGGAACAACTTGCAGATTAAGTTTGCAGAAAGCTTCACAAAGCTCGGGTTGATAAGGCTTGAGAATCAGACTGTTGCAGTAAGCTTTTCTGCTCAAAGCGTCAGCAATCACATTGGCCTTGCCTGGAGTATACTCAATACTCGGATTATACTCTTGAATCATTTCGACCCATCGAGTTTGCCAGAGGTTGAGATTAGGCTGAGTGAAGATGTACTTGAGACTCTTGTGATCAATGAAAATGTCCACTTTTATTCCCAATAGAAGATGTCTCCAAGTCAAAAGAGCATGCACAACTACCGCCAACTCGAGATCATGAGTGGGGTAGTTCTTCTCATTAGGCTTCAACTAGCGAGAGGTATAAGCAACAACTTTCTTCTCTTGCATCAATAATGCGCCAAGACCTTGGAGAGAGGCATCACAAAAGACCTCGTACGGCTTGGATTCATCAGGCAGAGTCAGAACTGGAGCAGTGATCAATTTCTCTTTCAAAGTGTTGAAGGCAATTCACACTCCGGAGACCAAACGTACTTGACGTGCTTCTGAATAAGATTAGAGAGAGGCTTCGCGATCTTAGAAAAGTTTTCAATGAATCTTCGGCAATAGCTTGCGAGACCGAGGAAGCTACGAAGTTGCTTCATGTTCTGAGGAGGTTCCCAATTCACAATTGCAGACACCTTCTCAGGATTCACGGCAATACCCTTAGCAGAGATGATATGACCAAGATAAAGAACCTCATCGAGCCAAAATTCACACTTGGAGAACTTGGCGTAGAACTGATGTTCCCTGAGCTTATCGAGAACCAAACGCAAGTGCTTGGCATGATCTTCCTTGTTCTTCGAGAAAACCAGAATGTCGTCGAGATAGACCAAAACGGAGTCATTGGTGTAGGCGTTGAAGATGAAGTTCATCAAGCGAGAGAACGTCGGAGGAGCATTGATGAGACCAAAAGACATGACAGTGTATTCATATGAACCATAGCTTGTCCTGAAGGCCGTCTTGGGAATATCTTGCTCACGGATTCGAATCTAATGATAACCCATATGGAGATCAAGCTTGGAGAATACTTGGGCACCTTTGAGTTCTTCAAACAGCTCGTTGATGTTGGGAAGTGGGTATTTGTTCTTGATAGTCTTCTTGTTCAATGGACGGTAATCAACACAAAGTCGGTCCGTTCCATCCTTCTTCTTCACAAAAAGAACACCACAACCCCACGGAGAAGAACTAGGCTGGATGAGACCCATTTTCTCTTGAATATCGAGTTGCTTCTTCAGCTCCTTCAACTCTTCAGGTCCGAGCTTGTAAGGACGTTTGCACACAGGTTCCGTGCCAGGCTCAAGATCAATAACGAATTCAACTGGCCGGTGCGGAGGCATTCCTGGAAGCTCTTCTGGAAAGACGTCTTGATATTCGCAAACGACTGGAATTTTCGAGATAGCATCCAGTTCACCCTTCTCATTGAGAGATAACAGACGGATGGTATCATCACGAGCGGCAAAGACAATTACATCCTCAGACGAATGAGTCAATTGAATCTGCCTTGCTGCACAATCAAGCTGAGCCTTGTGCTTAGAAAGCCAATCCATTTCGAGAATAAGATCAATATCTGAGTCACCAAGAACCGTTGGAGAAGCCAGGAACTTGTAGTCACCCAAAGTGATAGTAACATCCGGAGCAATGGAGTTAGCAGGCATGCGCTTACCGGGAGAGACAACTGCTAATGGACTAGGCAAAATTTGCAAAGGCAAACCATGCTTAGATGAAAACGGTCTCGAGATGAAACAATGTGATGCACCCGTGTCAAAAAGAACTTTAGCTGGAAAAGAGTTAACTGGAAAGTTACCCATGATGACATCTGATGATTCCTCTGCCTGAGCTGCATTCAGCAAGTTGACCTTAGCGTGCTTGGGGTTATGCTTGACCACAGCTGTACTTGCCGATCTGACAGGAGGAGGAGGAGGAAGACGCCTCTGGTTGAAACACTTGTTGGCATAGTGACCCTTTTGTTGGCACTTGTTGCACGTGGCCTCTGAAAGCGGACGGTGATACGGAGCACTCGATCTTGGAGCTTGAGTCGAAGTCTTGTTCTGAAAGCCAGGGTTGGGTGGGTGGGAAGAACCACTGCCACCTTTGCTCTTCTGCTGATACGGCTGACGGAACGGAGGAGGAGGAAGCCAATACTTCTGCTACTTGGCCAGTTAAGTAGAGGAAGACGGAGTAACATCTTTGACTCGCTTCTTGGAAGCATCACACCTCAACTGAGCAGCCTCTTGCTTCAATGCCATGTTGTAGAACTCATCGTATCTCAAAGGCTCAAAGAGAACAAGAGCTAGCTGAATTTCTTCTCTGAGACCACCCCTGAACTGGTATATCATGCTCTTCTCATCAGATACGTCCTGCTTGGCAAAGCGGGCGAGCTTCTGAAACAACTTGTTGTAGTCATAGACAGACAAAGAGCCTTGCTTCAGGTTGCGGAATTCCTCACGCTTGCTTTCAACCACGCTCTGGGAATATGATGAGCTCGGAAATCTTGACGGAATTCATCCCAAGTGATAACACGTCCACCTCTGGAGTCCTTGTACTGCTGGAACCATTCTGTAGCTTGATCTTTGAGTTGGAAGGAAGCGAACTTAACAAAGTCCTCATGCTTGACGTTACTGCACTCGAAATGCTTGCACAGATCCACTAGCCAATCGTCAGCATCGGTTGCCTCAACACAATTGCTGAAAGTCTTTGGCCCGTTAGCAAGGAACTGGTTGAGTGTAGCAAAGTGATTCTGATTGTTGCCTTGATTCCCTTGGTTGCCTTGATTGCTCTCTTGAAGAATTTGCATGATCAACTGTGTGTTTGCATTGGTTGCGGCCATCACAGCTTGCCATGCCTCTGGAAGAGGTGGAGGTGGTGGCGGATCAGGATTCGAAGTTGTGCACGTTGGAGGAGCCATCCTGAAGAGGTTGACCACCATTAGCACATTGATAGAGAAATATTGAAGCTGAATCCAACGGAATGAAAATTGCAACATATAGTCTTCACATCCGAACAAAATTTACGAATGCATTCCTCTTGAAATGGTCACATATCCATAAATTGAGAAGCCACGTAGAATTAAGGTAGAGAAATAAATCAAGAAGGTACGGATCAAGAACGAATAATCGGTAAGAAATCCCAATCTCAAACCAATATCCGTGGAAGAAGAACTAGAGCTACTAGAATTCCCACCTATGAAACTCCCGAACCTTTCCGGTTATGCAATCAGGTGTTGGGGATACAGGGGAAGCATAATATCTCACCCAAATCTAGCAAATCCTACATCCAGCTGTATCCATCCTTCAACACATAACCAAGAAACCTTCGGAAACCATCTACCTCAACCTTCGAAAAGCATCCGTTATACAAGTTATGGCGATACTCCCGAACTCCCGCCCCAGTACTGGGTGGCGTCGAGGTTATCTCACAACGAACTGCATAAAAGAGATTTTCGATGTCGGCGTACTAAACTCAGGTATTCCAGAACTGCAACGATAAAATTATGATGACAACACCTCAGAGCTCAACTCCCCGGGACAATTCCACTAAACCCCTGACAGGAGGCACCAAGACAATGTTCTCATCATAAAACCATCGGAACGATTCTAAGATACCCGCGTGATCCTAAATTTTTTTTAGTGAAATTTGAGACGAGAAGAGTCAAAACTCTACGTCAGGATGCCTTACTAGAGCGATGAGGAGACTGGGAAGTAAAAAGAATTCCTAAGCTCTCCGATATATAATTCCTAAATGACTCAAAACATTTTTCTAGACACAACTCGGCCGCTAACAATGATCAAGCAATGGGGCTCCTAAGGTCGGGGAAGGCTCTGATTACCAACTTGTAACACCCTCGATGCGACTATATCTCCCACGTGTCGAGGCACGACTTAGAGGCATAATCGCATTGAAGGCATATGTCGCAAGTTAGGCAATCTTCACAACATCCCATGTAATATAATCATAAAGGGGAGATAACATAGTTGGCTTACACTCGCCACGTCAATCAAGTACATAAATAACATTACATCAACCAAACACTCATGGCCCGACTACGGCGCCAAAATAAAAGAGAACCCAACAAGCGACACGGTCCCAATCACCCCAACTAGGCACCACTACTGGTCATCAGGAAAGGAAACATAGTAACGTTGAGAGTCCTCGTCGAACTCCCACTTGAGCTCAAGCGTGTCTCCTGGAGCGGAATCATCAGGCCCTGCATCTGGTGTAATAGTAATCTGTGACCCATAGGGACTCAGCAATCTCGCACCCTCGTGATCAAGACTATTTAATCTTATAGGTAAGGCAAGGTAAATATGTGGAGCTCCAGCAAGCGACTAGCAAATATGGTGGCTAACTTATTCGCAAAAGAGAGCGAGAAGAGGAGGCAAAGCGTGAGTGAGAAACTAGAGAACAACCTGCGCAAGCATTACTCCAACACCGTGTCCACTTCCCGGACTCCGCCGAGAAGAGGCCATCATGGTAACACACTCAGTTGATTCATTTTAATTAAATTAAGGTTCAAGTTATCTACAACCGGACATTAACAAATTCCCATCTGCCCATAACCGCGGGCACGGCTTTCGAAAGTTCAAATCCCTGCAGGGAGTCCCAACTTAGCCCATGACAAGCTCTCACGGTCAACGAAGGAATAGACCTCCTCCCAAGACGTTCCGATCAGACTTGGTATCTCGGTTCTTCAAGACACTTCGACAGGTTAAAACAAGACCAGCAACACCGCCCGAATGTGCCGACAAATCCCGATAGGAGCTGCACATATCTCTTTCTCAGAGCACACTCAGATTGTCTTAGATACGGGTAGGCCAGCCCAGAGTTGCCCCTGGTGGCCACCGACAGCTGACAGGTGGACCAACACTCAGAGGAGCACTGGCCCGGGGGGGTTAAAATAATGATGATCCTTGAGTCTGCAGAAGCCAAGGGAAAGAAAAGGCTAGGTGGCAAATGGTAAAACCAAGGTTGGGCATTGCTGGAAAAGCTTTAATCAAGGCGAACTATCAAGGGGTTCCCATTATAACCCAACCGCGTAAGGAACGCAAAATCCGGGAACATAACACCGATATGACGGAAAATAGGGCGGCAAGAGTGGAACAAAACACTAGGTGAGAGGCCGAGCCTTCCACCCTTTACCAAATATATAGATGCATTAAGATAACAAGATAATATAATGATATCCCAACAAGTAAATAAATGTTCCAACAAGGAACGGCCTCCAATCTTCACCTGCAACTAGCAACGCTATAAGAGGGGCTGAGCAAAGCGGTAACATAGCCAATCAACGATTTGCTAGGACATGGTGGGTTAGAGGTTTGACATGGCAATTTGGGAGGCTTGAAATCAAGTGGTAGGCATCGTAGCATTAGCATAGCAAAAGAGCGAGCAAACTAGCATAGCAAAGATAGTAGTGATTTCGAGGGTATGATCATCTTGCCTGCACAGTTGTCAGAGTTGACTAGATCCTCGAAAGCAAACTCAGCGGGCTCCTCGTTAGCGAACTCGTCTCCCGGCTCTACCCAAACAAGACAAACAAGCAACAAGGACACAATCAACCACGGGCAAGCTCAAACAATATGATGCAAAGATGATATGCTATGCGGGATGCGATGCGGGATGCAAAATGCAAGATATGACAGGAAATGCATGGACCTGGCCTCAACATGGAAATCCAAGTGTGCCACTGGAAAGATGAGATGAAATCGCTTGAAAACGATATAAAGAACGCCGGAATCGGAGTTACGGTTTGGAAAAGGCAAGCGATTCAAATATGACACCGGTCTGCGATTTACAGCAAATAGGCATCTAAATGCAATGAGATGAACATGCTACAGCACCCAAACATGACAAAAAAATACATGGAAGG
Source organism: Triticum aestivum (assembly GCF_018294505.1). Taxonomy (NCBI): domain Eukaryota; kingdom Viridiplantae; phylum Streptophyta; class Magnoliopsida; order Poales; family Poaceae; genus Triticum; species Triticum aestivum. The sequence continues at coordinate 281,515,706 of NC_057812.1, read as the reverse complement.
GATGCATTCAAGATGCTTGACAAAATTCTAGCACTGAGCTACGGCCAATTCATCCATTAACATGTTCAAACAAGCATGGCAAAAAATGCATATGACAAACAGATCTCAGACTTAGTGAAACCAACACTTGTCTGGAATTTCAAATCAGGTAGCCCTCTTCGGAGCAACAAAACTATATGCTACAGGACCTGAACATGGCAAAGTAAAGCATGGCATGGAGCTACTCAAAGATCTTAACAAAAGTCCCTTAGTGACCTTGAGCCAAAAGGGATCAGAAAATACAATTGCAAGCATGGGAACATAGCAAAAACATAATCAGTTTTCAGACTTAGTGAAAACTGGCACATGCTGAAACATAACTCAAGTAGGCATGTTTACGAGCTCGATGCACTCACCACAGGGCATGTCATGATAAGCTAAGCATACATCCATCAAGAAGGTACAAAATGCAAGCTATACATGGCAAGAATAATAGCATAGCATGCACGGATCAACTACAACATCATCAGCAAGATTGCAAACAAGTTGACAATCTGCCCAGATTCACAAAGTAGCAAAAGTAGAGCTCGATTGACTCAAGCTAGGGTGCTCCATAATTGAAAAAAAAGACATGAATGGATAGAGCACCATAAGATTAATAAAACATCCTTACTGACCATCCTCAAAAGAGGCACGGATCACTAGGAAACAATATGAACATATGGCATCATGAGATAAACAGCTCAAGGACTTAGTGGAATTGCTAAGTCCCTGAAAACAGAATTACTAAGTGCACCACTTTGCAAGCTCGTGCTAGTCACCAAACACATCACAAAAATACATGGGTTGCACCTCTCGAAAGATGACAAAACCCTTAACAAAACATATGTAGAGCATCAGGGCATATCATGCACACAATAATCATGGCAAAAATGAGAAAAAGCTAAATGGAGTAGCAGATCTGACAATTAACTCAAGTATCCCTCTTCTAACAGCATTTCGGGCATCTAGATGAACTCAAATGAAAATGATGCAGTGGAATGAAATGATGTACTCTCTGAGATGAACATTTTGATATGCTATATGCATGAATCGGAGCTACGGATGCAAAGTTACGAGGCCACGAACATGAGCACTTGGATCTGGAATTCCGGGACTTAGAAGAAAAACAACCTCCGGATCTAGGGTTGGCACGGAATCCGAGGTGCGGTCAGGGCACTGTTCACGATGGAGTCGGGGTCGCCGGCGATGGCGTCGTGGTGGTCGGACTCGGCGGGATCTCCCCGGAGTCGAGGGAGAGGAGGAGGCCGGTGCCGGGAGGCGGCGGCGGCGGACGGCGGCGGTCGGTGGCGGCGGCGCGGAAGCGGCGAGGAGGCCTGGTCGAGGTGGCGGTGGCCGGCGATGAGGCATGGCATCGCCAGCTGGCGAAGGGCGGCGCGCGGCGTCACGGGCGTGGAAGAGGCGAAG
>NC_057812.1:281506566-281513649 GCF_018294505.1 Triticum aestivum | reverse complement strand
GTGGCAGGCGAGGAGTGGCTGGGGCACGGCGGCGGACGCGTCCGATCAGGCGGTGGACATGTCCGTCGGTGGCGGGGCGATTTTTAGGGTTACGGGGGGAGAAGGAGATCCGAATTTCGAGGGGGGGGGGGTTAAATAGGCATAGAGGGAGCTAGGAGAGTCCAAATGAGGTGCGGTTTTTGGCCACGCGATCGTGATCGAACGCCCTAGATGATGGAGCAGGTTTAGGTGGGTTTTGGGCCAAACTGCAGGGGTGTTGGGCTGCAACACACACGAGGCCTTTTCGGTCCCTCGGTTAATCTTTGGAGTATCAAACAAAGTCCAAATGATACGAAACTTGACAGGCGGTCTACCGGTAGTAAACCAAGGCCGCTTGGCTAGTCTCGGTCCAATCCGGAAATGTTTAGTCCCCACACATGAAAGAAAGGTAGAATTGACCACCGGAGGAGAACGAAGCGCCGGAATGCAAAACGGACAACGGGGAAAAAGCTCGAATGCATGAGACGAATACGTATGCAAATGCAATGCACATGATGACATGATATGAGATGCATGACAACGATAACAACACACGGGGACAAAGACCCGAACCCGAGAAAATAAAATAACTTAACGCCGAAACGGCAAGAGTTGGAGTACAAATTGGGAAAGTTACATCCGGGGTGTTACAACACTCCAACACTACGAAAGTATCTCGTCCCGAGATCTAGGACTGAAAGAACGACGGGTACTCAGAACGTAGGTGATCCTCGCGTTCCCAGGTAGCTTCACGGTCGGAATGGTGTGACCACTTGACTTTGAGAAATTTGATTGACTTGTTGCGAGTCTTGCGTTCAGTCTCTTCGAGAATAGCAACCTGGTGCTCATGATAGGAGAGATCTTCTTGGAGCTCAATGTCCTCGAAGTTGATGGTGCGGTCAGGAGTCTTGAAGCACTTTCGAAGCTGAGAGACATGGAACACGTCATGAACATTTGCAAAGTTTGAAGGAAGCTCGAGTTGATAGGCGAGGTCGCCTCTCAATCTTGAAAGGTCCCACGTATCTGGGGGCAAGCTTCCCTTTGATACCGAAGCGACGAGTACCTTTCATAGGAGAGACGCGGAGGTAAACATGATCTCCGATCTCGAAAGCCAAATCACGGTGCTTACTATCATAGTAGCTCTTCTGGCGGGATTGGGCTGCTTTGAGGTTATCACGAATGACTTTGCACATTTCCTCTGCCTCTGTGATTAAGTCATTACCCAAAAGCTGACGTTCACCGGTTTCAGACCAGTTGAGAGGGGTACGACACTTCCTGCCATACAGAATTTCAAATGGGGCCTTGCCCGAACTTGCTTGAAAACTGTTGTTGTAGGAGAATTCAGCGTAAGGAAGACAATCCTCCCACTTCATGCCGAAGGAGACCACCCAAGCCCTGGGCATATCTTCAACAATCTGGTTGACACGCTCGACTTGACCGCTCGTTTGAGGATGGAAAGCTGTGCTAAAGAGGATGTTGGTGCCCATGGCCTTCTGAAAAGAATCCCAAAACTTGGATGTAAAAATGCTGCCACGGTCTAAAGAGATCACTTGTGGAATACCGTGCAGAGAGACAATACGCGAGGTATAGAGTTCCGCCAATTGAGTTGCAGTGATCGACTCTTTGATAGACATAAAGTGAGCCACTTTGGTGACTTTGTCGATGACAACGAATATAGCATCATTGCCATGCTTGGACTTTGGAAACCCAGTCATGAAGTCCATTTCAATGTGGTCAAACTTCCATTCTGGAATGGCAAGAGGTTGGAGGAGACCAGCTGGCCTTTGGTGTTCTGCCTTCACTCTTCTGCAGACATCACATTCATTCATGAATTGAGCAATCTCATGCTTCATTCGAGTCCACCAATAAGCTTGCTTAAGGTCCTGATACCTCTTCGTGCTCCCAGGGTGGATGGAGAGGAGAGAATTGTGAGCCTCGTTCATGATCACTTTACGGAGGTCACCTTTGGGTACAACAATACGATCCTCGAAGAAGAGAGTATCCTTGTCATCAAGGCGGTAGCACTTATACTTGGGTTGACTCTTGGCAATCCCAATCTTCACCTTTTTCACCATAGCATCAAGAAGCTGGGCTTGGCGAATCTGGTCTTCCAAGGTAGGAGAGAGTTGAAGGTTAGCGAGGAAACCTTGAGGAACAACTTGCAGATTAAGTTTGCGGAAAGCTTCACAAAGCTCGGGTTGATAAGGCTTGAGAATCAGACTGTTGCAGTAAGCTTTTCTGCTCAAAGCGTCAGCAATCACATTGGCCTTGCCTGGAGTATACTCAATACTCGGATTATACTCTTGAATCATTTCGACCCATCGAGTTTGCCTGAGGTTGAGATTAGGCTGAGTGAAGATGTACTTGAGACTCTTGTGATCAGTGAAAATGTCCACTTTTCTTCCCAATAGAAGATGTCTCCAAGTCAAAAGAGCATGCACAACTGCCGCCAACTCGAGATCATGAGTGGGGTAGTTCTTCTCATTAGGCTTCAACTGGAGAGAGGTATAAGCAACAACTTTCTTCTCTTGCATCAATACTGCGCCAAGACCTTGGAGAGAGGCATCACAAAAGACCTCGTATGGCTTGGATTCATCAGGCGGAGTCAGAACTGGAGCAGTGATCAATTTCTCTTTCAAAGTGTTGAAAGCAATTCACACTCCAGAGACCAAACGTACTTGACGTGCTTCTGAAGAAGACTAGAGAGAGGCTTCGCGATCTTAGAAAAGTTTTCAACGAATCTTCGGCAATAGCTTGCGAGACCGAGGAAGCTACGAAGTTGCTTCACGTTCTGAGGAGGTTCCCAATTCACAATTGCAGACACCTTCTCAGGATTCACGACAATACCCTTGGCAGAGATGATATGACCAAGATAAAGAACCTCATCGAGCCAAAATTCACACTTGGAGAACTTGGCGTAGAACTGATGTTCCCTGAGCTTATCGAGAACCAAACGCAAGTGCTTGGCATGATCTTCCTTGTTCTTTGAGAAAACCAGAATGTCGTCGAGATAGACCAAAACGAAGTCATTGGTGTAGGCGTTGAAGATGAAGTTCATCATGCGAGAGAACGTCGGAGGAGCGTTGACGAGACCAAAAGACAAGACAGTGTATTCATATGAACCATAGCTTGTCCTGAAGGCCGTCTTGGGAATATATTGCTCACGGATTCGAATCTTATGATAACCCATACGGAGATCAAGCTTGGAGAATGCTTGGGCACCTTTGAGTTCTTCGAATAGCTCGTTGATGTTGGGAAGTGGGTATTTGTTCTTGATAGTCTTCTTGTTCAATGGACAGTAATCAACACAAAGTCGGTCCGTTCCATCCTTCTTCTTCACAAAAAGAACACCACAACCCCACAGAGAAGAACTAGGCCGGATGAGACCCATTTTCTCTTGAATATCGAGTTGCTTCTTCAGCTCCTTCAACTCTTCAGGTCCGAGCTTGTAAGTACGTTTGCACACAGGTTCCGTGCCAGGCTCAAGATCAATAACGAATTCAACTGGCCGGTGCGGAGGCATTCCTGGAAGCTCTTCTGGAAAGACGTCTTGATATTCGCAAACGACTGGAATTTGCGAGATAGCATCCAGTTCACCCTTCTCATTGAGAGAAAACAGACGGATGGTATCATCACGAGCGGCAAAGACAATTACATCCTCAGACGAATGAGTCAATTGAATCTGCCTTGCTGCACAATCAAGCTGAGCCTTGTGCTTAGAAAGCCAATCCATTCCAAGAATCAGATCAATATCCGAGTCACCAAGAACCGTTGGAGAAGCCAGAAACTTGTAGTCACCCAAAGTGATAGTAACATCCGGAGCAATGGAGTTAGCATGCATGCGCTTACCGGGAGAGACAACTGCTAATGGACTAGGCAAAATTTGCAAAGGCAAACCATGCTTAGATGAAAACGGTCTCGAGATGAAACAATGTGATGCACCCGTGTCAAAAAGAACTTTAGCTGGAAAAGAGTTAACTGGAAAGTTACCCATGATGACATCTGATGATTCCTCTGCCTGAGCTGCATTCAGCAAGTTGACCTTAGCGTGCTTGGGGTTATGCTTGACCACAGCTGTACTTGCCGATCTGACAGGAGGAGGAGGAGCAACACGCCTCTGGTTGAAACACTTGTTGGCATAGTGACCCTTTTGTTGGCACTTGTTGCATGTGACCTCTGAAAGCGGACGGTGATACGGAGCACTCGATCTTGGAGCTTGAGACGAAGTCTTGTTCTGAAAGCCAGGGTTGGGTGGGTGGGAAGAACCACTGCCACCTTTGCTCTTCTGCTGATACGGCTGACGGAACGGAGGAGGAGGAAGCCAATACTTCTGCTGCTTGGCCAGTTGAGTAGAGGAAGACGGAGTAACATCTTTGACTCGCTTCTTGGAAGCATCACACCTCAACTGAGCAGCCTCTTGCTTCAATGCCATGTTGTAGAACTCATCGTATCTCAAAGGCTCAAAGAGAACAAGAGCTAGCTGAATTTCTTCTCTGAGACCACCCCTGAACTGGTATATCATGCTCTTCTCATCAGGTACGTCCTGCTTGGCAAAGCGGGCGAGCTTCTGAAACAACTTGTTACAGTCATAGACAGACAAAGAGCCTTGCTTCAGGTTGCGGAATTCCTCACGCTTGCTTTCAACCACGCTCTGGGGAATATGATGAGCTCGAATATCTTGACGGAATTCATCCCAAGTGATAACACGTCCACCTCTGGAGTCCTTGTACTGCTGGAACCATTTTGCGGCTTGATCTTTGAGTTGGAAGGAAGCGAACTTAACAAAGTCCTCAGGCTTGACGTTACTGCACTCGAAATGCTTGCACAGATCCACTAGCCAATCGTCAGCATCGGTTGCCTCAACACAATTGCTGAAAGTCTTTGGCCCGTTAGCAAGGAACTTGTTGAGTGTAGCAAAGTGATTCTGATTGTTGCCTTGATTCCCTTGGTTGCCTTGATTGCGCTCTTGAAGAATTTGCATGATCAACTGTGTGTTTGCATTGGTTGCGGCCATCACAGCTTGCCATGCCTCCGGAGGAGGTGGAGGTGGTGGCGGATCAGGATTCGGAGTCGTGCGCGTTGGAGGAGCCATCCTGAAGAGGTTGACCACCATTAGCACATTGATAGAGAAATATTGAAGCTGAATCCAACGGAATGAAAATTGCAACATATAGTCTTCACATCCGAACAAAATGAACGAATGCATTCCTCTTGAAATGGTCACATATCCATAAATTGAGAAGCCACGTAGAATTAAGGTAGAGAAATAAATCAAGAAGGTACGGATCAAGAACGAATAATCGGTAAGAAATCCCAATCTCAAACCAATATCCGTGGAAGAAGAACTAGAGCTACTAGAATTCCCACCTATGAAACTCCCGAACCTTTCCGGTTATGCAATCAGGTGTTGGGGATACGGGGAAGCATAATATCTCACCCAAACCTAGCAAATCCTACATCCAGTTGTATCCATCCTTCAACACATAACCAAGAAACCTTCGGAAACCATCTACCTCAACCTTCGAAAAGCATCCGTTATACAAGTTATGGCGATACTCCCGAACTCCCACCCCAGTACTGGGTGGCGTCGAGGTTATCTCACCAACGAACTGCATAAAAGAGATTTTCGATGTCGGCGTACTAAACTCAGGTATTCCAGAACTGCAACGATAAAATTATGATGACAACACCTCAGAGCTCAACTCCCCGGGACACTTCCACTAAACCCCTGATAGGAGGCACCAAGACAATGTTCTCATCATAAAACCATCGGAATGATTCCAAGATACCCGCGTGATCCTAAAAAAATTTTAGTGAAATTTGAGAAGAGAAGAGTCAAAACTCTACGTCAGGATGCCTTACCAGAGCGATGAGGAGACTGGGAAGTAAAAAGAATTCCTCAGCTCTCCGATATATAATTCCTAAATGAATCAAAACATTTTTCTAGACACAACTCGGCCGCTAAAAACGATCAAGCAATGGGGCTCCTACGGTCGGGGAAGGCTCTGATTACCAACTTGTAACACCCTCGATGCGACTATATCTCCCACGTGTAGAGGCACGACTTAGAGGCATAATCGCATTGAAGGCATATGTCGCAAGTTAGGCAATCTTCACAACATCCCATTTAATATAATCATAAAGGGGAGATAACATAGTTGGCTTACACTAGCCACGTCAATCAAGTACATAAATAACATTACATCAACCAAACACTCATGGCCCGACTACGACGCCAAAATAAAAGAGAACCCAACAAGTGACACGGTCCCAATCACCCCAACTAGGCACCACTACTGATCATCAGGAAAAGAAACATAGTAACGTTGAGAGTCCTCGTCGAACTCCCACTTGAGCTCAAGCGCATCTCCTGGAGCGGAATCATCAGGCCCTGCATCTGGTGTAATAGTAATCTGTGAGCCACAGGGACTCAGCAATCTCGCACCCTCGCGATCAAGACTATTTAATCTTATAGGTAAGGCAAGGTAAATATGTGGAGCTGCAGCAAGCGACTAGCAAATATGGTGGCTAACTTATTTGCAAAAGAGAGCGAGAAGAGGAGGCAAAGCGCGAGCGAGAAACTAGAGAACAACCTGCGCAAGCATTACTCCAACACCGTGTCCACTTCCCGGACTCCGCCGAGAAGAGGCCATCACGGTAACACACTCAGTTGATTCATTTTAATTAAATTAAGGTTCAAGTTATCTACAACCGGACATTAACAAATTCCGATATGCCCATAACCGCGGGCACGGCTTTCGAAAGTTCAAATCCCTGCAGGGGAGTCCCAACTTAGCCCATGACAAGCTCTCACGGTAAACGAAGGAATAGACCTCCTCCCAAGACGTTTTGATCAGACTTGGTATCTCGGTTCTTCAAGACACTTCGACAGGTTAAAACAAGACCAGCAACACCGCCCGAATGTGCCGACAAATCCCGATAGGAGCTGCACATATCTCTTTCTCAGGGCACACTCAGATTGTCTTAGGTATGGGTAGGCCAGCCCAGAGTTGCCCCTGGTGGCCACCGGCAGCTGACAGGTGGACCAACACTCAGAGAAGCACT
>NC_057812.1:281503759-281506556 GCF_018294505.1 Triticum aestivum | reverse complement strand
CTCCAACACCGTGTCCACTTCCCGGACTCCGCCGAGAAGAGGCCATCACGGTAACACACTCAGTTGATTCATTTTAATTAAGTTAAGGTTCAAGTTATCTACAACCGGACATTAACAAATTCCCATCTGCCCATAACCGCGGGAACGGCTTTCGAAAGTTCAATCCCTGCAGGGGAGTCCCAACTTAGCCCATGAAGCTCTCACGGTCAACGAAGGAATAGACCTCCTCCCAAAACGTTCCGATCAGACTCGTATCTCGGTTCTTCAAGACACTTTGACAGGTTAAAACAAGACCAGCAACACCGCCTGAATGTGCCGACAAATCCCGATAGGAGCTGCACATATCTCATTCTCAGGGCACACTCAGATGAGCCAGACGTCGGGTAGGCCAGCCCAGAGTTGCCCCTGGTATCCCCGGACATCGCTCGGTGGGACCAACACTCAGAGGAGCACTGGCCCGGGGGGGGGTTAAAATAAGATGACCCTTGAGTCTGCAGAACCCAAGGGAAAGAAAAGGCTAGGTGGCAAATGGTAAAACCAAGGTTGGGCATTGCTGGAAAAGCTTTAATCAAGGCGAACTATCAAGGGGTTCCCATTATAACCCAACCGCGTAAGGAACGCAAAATCCGGGAAAATAACACCGATATGACGGAAACTAGGGCGGCAAGAGTGGAACAAAACACTAGGCGAGAGGCCGAGCCTTCCACCCTTTACCAAATATATAGATGCATTAAGATAACAAGATAATATAATGATATCCCAACAAGTAAATAAATGTTCCAACAAGGAACGGCCTCCAATCTTCACCTGCAACTAGCAACGCTATAAGAGGGGCTGAGCAAAGCGGTAACATAGCCAATCAACGGTTTGCTAGGACATGGTGGGTTAGAGGTTTGACATGGCAATTTGGGAGGCATGAAAGCAAGTGGTAGGCATCATAGCATTGGCATAGCAAAAGAGCGAGCAAACTAGCATAGCAAAGATAGTAGTGATTTCGAGGGTATGATCATCTTGCCTGCACAGTTGTCAGAGTTGACTGGATCCTCGAAAGCAAACTCAACGGGCTCCTCATTAGCGAACTCGTCTCCGAGCTCTACCCAAACAAGACAAACAAGCAACAAGGACACAATCAACCACGGGCAAGCTCAAACAATATGATGCAAAGATGATATGTTATGCGGGATGCGATGCGGGATGCAAAATGCAAGATATGACAGGAAATGCATGAACCTGGCCTCAACTTGGAAATCCAAGTGTGCCACTAGAAAGAAGAGATGAAATCGCTTGAAAACGATATAAAGAACGCCGGAATCGGAGTTACGGTTTGGAAAAGGCAAGCGATTCAAATATGACACCGGTCTGCGATTTATAGCAAATAGGCATCTAAATGCAATGAGATGAACATGCTACAGCACCCAAACATGACAAAAAAATACATGGAAGGGATGCATTCAAGATGCTTGACAAAAGTCTAGCACTGAGCTACGGCCAATTCATCCATTAACATGTTCAAACAAGCATGGCAAAAAATGCATATGACAAACAGATCTCACACTTAGTGAAATCAACACTTGTCTGGAATTTCAGATCAGGTAGCCCTCTTCGGAGCAACAAAACTATATGCTACAGGACCTGAACATGGCAAAGTAAAGCATGGCATGGAGCTACTCAAAGATCTTAACAAAAGTCCCTTAGTGACCTTGAGCCAAAAGGGATCAGAAAATACAATTGCAAGCATGGGAACATAGCAAAAACATAATCAGTTTTCAGACTTAGTGAAAACTGGCACATGCTGAATCATAACTCAAGTAGGCATGTTTACAAGCTCGATGCACTCACCACAGGGCAAGTCATGATAAGCTAAGCATACATCCATCAAGAAGGCACAAAATGCAAGCTATACATGGCAAGAATAATAGCATAGCATGCACGGATCAACTACAACATCCTTAGCAAGATTGCAAACAAGTTGACAATCTGCCCAGATTCACAAAGTAGCAAAAGTAGAGCTCGATTGACTCAAGCTAGGGTGCTCCATAATTGCAAACAAAGACATGAATGGATAGAGCACCACAAGATTAATAAAACATCCTTACTGATCATCCTCAAAAGAGGCACGGATCACTAGGAAACACTATGAACATATGGCATCATGAGATAAACAGCTCAAGGACTTAGTGGAATTGCTAAGTCCCTGAAAACAGAATTACTAAGTGCACCACTTTGCAAGCTCGTGCTAGTCACCAAACACATCACAAAAATACATGGGTTGCACCTCTCGAAAGATGACAAAACCCTTAACAAAACATATGTAGAGCATCAGGGCATATCATGCACACAATAATCATGGCAAAAATGACAAAAAGCTAAATGGAGTAGCAGATCTGACAATTAACTCAAGTATCCCTCTTCTAACAGAATTTCAGGCATCAAGATGAACTCAAATGAAAATGATGCAGTGGAATGAAATGATGTACTCTTTGAGGTGAACATTTTGATATGCTATATGCATGAATCGAAGCTACGGATGCAAAGTTATGAGGCCACGAACATGAGCACTTGGATCTGGAATTTCGGGACTTAGAAGAAAAACAACCTCCGGATCTAGGGTTGGCACGGAATCCGAGGCGCGGTCGGGGCACTCTTCATGACGGAGTCGAGGTAGCCGGTGATGGCGTCGTGGTGGTCGGACTCGGCGGGATCTCGCTGGAGTGGAGGGAGAGGAGGAGGCCGGCGCCGGGAGGCGGCGGCGGCGGACGGCGGCGGTCGGTGGCGGTGGCGCGGAAGCGGCGAGGAC
>NC_057812.1:281412217-281503386 GCF_018294505.1 Triticum aestivum | reverse complement strand
GGCCGGCCTTGGGCTCCCGGGCCGGAGCGGTGGGCGGCGGCAGCGCAGGGCCACGTGGCAGGCGGGGAGTGGCTGGGGCGCGGCGGCGGATGTGTCCGATCAGGCGGCGGACATGTCCATCGGTGGCGGGGCTATTTTTAGGGTTACGGGGGAAGAAGGAGATCCGAATTTCGAGGGGGGGTTTAAATAGGCATAGAGGGAGCTAGGAGAGTCCAAATGAGGTGCGGTTTTCGGCCACGCGATCGTGATCGAACGCCCTAGATGATGGAGCAGTTTAGGTGGGTTTTGGGCCAAATTGGAGGGGTGTTGGGCTGCAACACACACGAGGCCTTTTCGGTCCCTCGGTTAACCGTTGGAGTATCAAACGAAGTCCAAATGATACGAAACTTGACAGGCGGTCTACCGATAGTAAACCAAGGCCGCTTGGCAAGTCTCGGTCCAATCCGGAAATGTTTAGTCCCCACACACGAAAGAAAGGTAGAATTGACCACCGGAGGAGAACGAAGCGCCGGAATGCAAAACGGACAACGGGGGAAAAGCTCGAATGCATGAGACGAACACGTATGCAAATGTAATGCACATGATGACATGATATGAGATGCATGACAACGATAACAACACACGGGGACAAAGACCCGAACCCGAGAAAATAAAATAACTTAACACTGAAACGGCAAGAGTTGGAGTACAAATTGGGAAAGTTACATCCGGGGTGTTACAACAGTCTGCTCCGGCTCTAAGGCCAGAACGGTTACAGGGGCGATCTCCTGGATGCTGTCTGATGACAGATTTAGGTCATGATCATCGGGGTGGCTGGGGGTGGCAGCCGCGGTCTCGAATCCGGCGAAGATCAAGTCTCCACGGATGTCCGCAACATAGTTCAAGCTCCCAAATCTGACCTGATGGCCAGGGACGTAGCTATCGATCTGCTCCAGGTGGCCACACGAGTTGGCACGTAGTGCGAAGACGCCGAACACGAAGATCTGTCCGGGGAGGAAAGTTTCTCCTTGGACAGCATCAGTATTGACGATTAAAGGGGTCATCAAACCTTTTGGCGACAGCATAGTTCAACTCTCAATGAAAGCACCAATGTCGGTGTCAAAACCGGCGGATCTTGGGTAGGGGGTCCCAAACTGTGCGTCTAGGGTCGATGGTAACAGGAGGCAAGGGACACAATGTTTACCCAGGTTCAGGCCCTCTCTATGGAGGTAATACCCTAAGTCCTACTTGATTGATATTGATGAATACGAGTATTACAAGAGTTGATCTACCTCGAGATCGTAATGGCTAACCCTAGAGGTCTAGCTTGTATGGCTATGATAATGAATTCTCTTTCTCTCCGGACTAAGTCATCCAGTTTATATAAGCACCGAGAGGATCTAGGGTTACACAAGGTCGGTTACAAAGAAAGGAATCTACATATCTGGTCGCCAAGCTTGCCTTCCGCGCCAAGGAGAGTCCCATCCGGACACGGGTACAGTCTTCGGTATTCTATCTTCACAGCCCATCAGTCCGACCCATGGCTAACAGGCCGGACGCCCGAGGACCCCTTAGTCCAGGACTCCCTCACCCACCACCCCTTGAAAATTGACTGACCAAAAAGTCGATTCAATCAACTGAAGTGTAGCTAAATCGGAGAAGAGCAGCAGCACGAGCGAGGGGAAAGCAGCAACGCGAGCGAGCGAGCAAGCAAGAGCTGGAGCAGCAGCAGTAGCGCAAGCGAGCGAGAGCCGCAGCAGCAGTAGCAGTGCAAGCGAGCGAGAGCCAGAGCAGCAGCAACAAGAGCCCGGGTAGCAACAGCAACAGCGCGAGCGAGAAAGAGCCAGAGCAGTAGCAGCTGGGCGAGCGGGCGAGCAAGCGAGCCAGAGCCAGAGCAGCAGCAGGGCGAGCGACCGAGCGACAGCTGGTGTAGCAGCAGCAGATCCGGCTGGTATGGACGCTGCCGCCGAAGGGGCCTCGCACTGGGGAGAGCCGCCATGAAGATGTCGCCTGTGGTGCCGGCTTTGAGGTAGCCGCTCCATGGGGGTGTGGAATGGAGCACCGTCAGCGCCGGGAGGTCGAGTAAAGGAGAAGGTGTGATGCGATGACTGTACAACCTCTTTGGTGGTGGCGAGTAGGCCTCGGCTTCGTCCAAGGAGTCAGTGAGGATGTTGAGGTTCCGGTGGAGCGGGTTAAGGCAGTAATGTGAGGATGGAGCAGCCACGATAAACGAGGCAATCGCCAAAGCAGCTCCTTGGAGGTGGAGGACAGGGCGGCTGAACCGGCGGGACGATGGGATGGACGATGGATCCTCATCCGGGGAGGCGGATGAGGGACGTTGAGCTGTTGTGGTGGACTACGTCGTTGGGGAAGAGGCTCCGGCTGGGCAGCGGTGAGGTGGCGGACGAAGGAGGGTGGGGTTTCGTGGCTGGAGCGGAGAGGTTATGGCGGCATGGGATTTCGAATGGTGAAAAGGAGGCGATGGGAGGGGGAACCATGACTTAGGGACGCGCTTGTCCAAAATGTAGGGTGTGTTACAAAACTACCCCCACCGATTTGAACTAGCGGCCCTTTCGGCTCAGCGTTAGAAGGGGGATTTCGCGTGTCGGGATTTGGCAGCTGGAGGTAGTTTTCGCGCGCGTTGTAATTTCAGGATCGCAAGGCGCGGGTTGTGAAGGCGCCAGTTTTGGGAGCACGATATCAGAATTTTCGGGATATAACAAGGCGCGCGTTGAATTTTAGGGACAAGCGTAACGTGTAATATTGTACTTGTACGTAGCAAATCAATTCGCACTTCCCTCAACGAAAAAACAAAAAAAATAAAACTATTCACACCACACAAAGAGAGAGTCTTGTCCCGTTTTACTATACAAATGCTATTCAAAGCTACACAAAGAGAGAGTATGAATCCATGTTATGTCCAGTTAAATTTTTCCGTTGGCTGTATAATGCATGTAACCTACTCATACCAACATTTTAATGCATTCCAAATGTTTATACTACCGCTGCAATTCGAACAGAATTTGAATTTGTTTATCTATTTCAATAAGAATCTACAATCATGATTGTTGCCAACTTCAACCATCATTCATGTATTACCTTAACAACACACCACATGATTACTATAGAGATAGATATGAATTATGTGTACTATATGAACTCGAATTCAATCTTTTGAATACACTTGATGTTGATTCCAAATAATAGTACATTTGATGTACTAACTATATATTCATAATCTAAACCATGTTCCATACGTACACCGTGTTTATCACACAAAGTATAGTGCCCGCCCCCTACATTACGACAAGTATTTAGCCCTGAGCTGCAAAAGCCACACATTAGCCCAAATTATAATCAATGTTCTACATTATGATATCTTCTTCAAGTATCTGTATCCACTTTTTTTATAATTAATTATGATCTATGTTCATCTTTAACACCTTCACGACCCTCCTCTCTTTCTAGCTAGCTAGCGCTAATTTTCTATCGTGCATGCACATGCCCGCCCCCCTCTCACCCTCCCTCAGTGTCCCCTCCATCGCGCATGTTCGTTATTTCTCTTTAGGTCGTTCACCCGCGGTGTGTGTAGGCCCCCCGACTCCTTTTCTGCACACACCGGTCGATATAACTCTCTAGCCAAGTGTGCCTACCACAAACACATACTTTCCCTCTTCTCTGCTCACCGTCCATGCCCCCTATGTCCAATATAGTTCCACGCAGGTGCACACTCCCGCCCCTTTTTTCATCGATCTCATAGTCGCACACTCCTCCCCCTCGACATAGTAGGCCTCTCGCACCACCTCCTATCCGCACCCCTCTCCCCCTGTCTATCTCTCCGGACCTTATTTGCTTCTAGCACATGCATGCATGTATACGTACTGATCTCCCTACATATAGCTAGGTCAACTATAATTCTTTTCCCCATGCACCGATAGACTTACCTCACTAGTTATGTCTCTCCCTTTCGACACACGACAGTTGATCTTCCTATGTAGTTACGTATGCTTGCAACGACCATATCATCTCCCCTCATAATCCTTGCATACCTCCTGACCCGTCTCTCACACGCACGTGCATAGACACACAAACAACCCCACCCTCTCTTATTGATATTGCACTCGTACCCTATGTTTGTCTAGCAGGCCTCTCCCACCATTTGTGAGATGCCACTCCATCACCAACCCTCCGACACTGTACCTTTGTCTTTCTCCCAACCTTATTCCTCTCCTACACATATCCATGGATGCCAATCGATCTCCCTCTATACATAGCTAGGTCTCTGTCCTTCTCCACACATATACTAGTCGATCTACCTCTCTATAGTTAGGTCTCTGCCCCCTACCCCCCCCCCCACCGATAGTCGAACGTTGTAGGTAGGTATCCATGCCATAGAGAAAAACTGCACCTCTGGCCTCTCAAAGTCCAGTAGGCCAGCCGCCCTGTATCTTTGACGTGGGCACACACAAATTCGATGGCATCTTTATCGATCGCGCAGCCACACACTTCATCCCTGTTTTTGATTCTATCGATATCTCACGCCGATGATCCCTCCACACTCTTCTCGTGGATCGCTCCCTCTATATATGATATATCCATGACTCTGTTTCACACACATTGCATATGTTACATTTTTTGTTTGAGATATCATCGACACATTGCATCGGTTTCGCACAAACCATCTCTCTCACACCCACCCACGTATGTACCTGCACCTAAAGAAGAGGTGCACGTGGGACGCATGTACTCATGTCTCATTCCTGGCCACACCCGCGCGGGTACATGGTGGAGTTCGTTTCTTTACGAAAAGGCAGCTCACGTGATAATTTGACGCGTGTAGCGGTTATTTACTCGAAGGAGGGTCGGGTACCACGCCTAGACGGAACAAAGTTCGAATTGACGTGTTTGTATTAAATAAAGTTATATATTCCTCCTCAATGGCATGTAGTACAGAATATAAAACGATTGCCATGGGGAAAATGGAAAAATCCGCTCCACTATATACAATGGAGTCTGCCTGCCGGGGTTTGTCTCTCGTCACACCATCTCACACAAGGCGGCGGTGGCCTCTCTCTCACCGTTGGTCAGTGATCCGATCGCATCCCGTCCGCCGGCGGAAAGGGAGGATGTGCATCATTTCTCCGTCGACGGCGTTGAGGCAGCATGTCCCGATCTGCGGTACCCGCCGTTCTCTCTAACTAAGCTCCGGCGTGGTAGGGCCTTTGCCACATGCTCGTTGCCGCAGTATGGGCAGATCCCGGCTGCCGGTGCCCTCCTAGTAACATCCCGACGACCCTCAGGTATAGGTTCCTCCGGCCTTGCTCCACTGCCCATCTTTCCACGTTGCTCCATGTGGATCTTCTTTAGTTGTTTGCTTAAAACGTATCTCGGTCGGCGTACTTTCAATCTTGCAATCTCATCCTCAAATCATTTTTGATAAACCACCATGCTGCTATCTTTCCCTTATTACATGGAATATGCATCTTTTTTGACAGCGTTTGTGTCTTCAACTCGTGTTATTCACCAGTAATTGTTTCCTTTCTACCTCTTTTTTGCAAACAGGGCTAGTCATTTCACCTCGTTGCTATTGCGACCTTTTGGTGAACTGCACAAATCACTTTTTTTCTTAAGAGTGTTTTGTGCAGTTCTGCCAAAATGTCACACGGGCAACATTTTTACATTTCTGTGGGACTACAGAAATGGAGATTGGTTTTGCTATCCTCCTCAGCCAACTCCTGCCTAATCTTGTCCAACAAGTAGTTAGTCCTAAAGAGAGATTGCAGAGGTGATCGGCTTCTATTTGTGTGTGTTATGTTTCATCATCTAGTTCCACTATTATTGTAATCACACTGACTAGATATCTTTGCAAACAGGGATGGTCAGCTCGATTTTAGTGGAGCTGCACAAAATGATCGAATTGTGGTGTCCTCTGTACACCCCCTTTTTGGCTATAGCACTGGGTGAAACTAGATGCCAAGCAATGAACATTGTGCCCAGGAAATGGACCCATGCCTATGAACAACATCGATCAATTATATATTTTTCTTTATTTGTACACCTTCTCACAACTTTGTCTTCAGTTGTGATGTGAATATTGGCGTTGATCTTCTACCATTGAGATGCATTAGCATCCATGGTAGTTTCATTTGTATTTGATGGAATGTTGTAACGAGATAATCTTGAGGCAAGAGGACACATGAATCCTAAGTTGAAACCTTTTTTCCTGCGGGAACCAAAGTTGAAACCTTCATATCATCACAGTACAATTTCATTAAAATTATGTGTACATATAAACAAATCCTAAAGGATTGATAGCAATGCCAGAAACAATTCAACTTCGTTTTGCCGACATGTGGGACATCCTTCATCCGTCTCCACCTGCCGTGTAGCAATATTGAGTGCACAACTGCAGGGAAAGATTCACCCTGGTTGTTGCGCCGCATTAGTAATGACTAGTGAGCAGTCAAATCACAGAGCCCCACCTTCGCCACAGTAAGTTGCTCGGACGAAGCAACCATCATTTCTCTGTTCCTTGAATCCGCTGGTACTCCCATATTCCCAGAGTAATGAGTTGCTCGGGCGAAGAAACCATCACTTCATCTATCCCACAGTAAGTACCTCCTTGGGCCCACTGAAAAATCACTTTTCTCTCTCCATCAAGTGCATTTATTGTCAATCTAACCCTGTCACCGAAACACCTCGTTGGCTACAGTTAGTTCAGGGTTAGTCATGAGTTAGTCTAACCTCTAGCTAAGTTAGAGTATCCAAACAGGAGCAGTATAGGACATGCAAGTTGCTCAAAGCATACAGTCAAATTCGTACATGAAAGGATCTTTTTTCTTTTTGAAAACGGAACATGAAAGGATCTTTTTAGAATGCTCTTGGCATGTCGCTAATGTGTGATGAGTTAACCGACCTCAATAGATGGCAAAAACGCCAGCCCGCCGCACTTTGAGATAAACGAGGAGCGAGAAGCAATACGGGCTTGTGGATCTTTCTGTATGTGCTCGTGTGTGTGCAACGTGCGTGCTTTTCCATCGGTGCTAGCTCTAAGGCTGAGGCTGTGGTCGTCTTCGTCTCCGGCTAGTCGTTGATCAACGATGGCAAAGAGGTGCTGCAAGAGATGCGTAGGCGCCGTTGTGTGCGAGCTTCGCCATAGCACGACGAACCAGACGTCACCGCAGATGGTGCACGCCTCCATGCAGCCGAGTGTGTGGGCATGGATGTGTTATTCACGTGCATTTTGTGGCTGAGTGTGTGTGCATGCTTGTGTTTGTGTACATGTGTTGTGTGCTCCATGCTGTGCGCGTTTGTGCATGAGTTGGATCGGCGTGAGTTTGTGCGTTTGTGTGTGTACATGTGTGGCTGCATGCGTCCTATACATGTGTGGCTTCTTGTGTGGTTATCAATATAAACTAATAAAATATCTTCAACTTAGCATCCTGATGTATCCTCTCTAGTGCTTAGCAAAGAGTTCATGTTCTTTTATTTGTTTATAGGCCGGTAGGCGGCAAAAAACAGAGGAAAATGTGCAAGGTTCTTTGTAGACGCTCCACCGCGAGGCTCCTTGCTCCTTCTCGGTCATCGGGAATCTATATTATTCCACTCTTTTTTTATGTGAGCTTTGTTCATCCTTTTGCCAACACGCGAGACATCTAGCATCAAGGTGCACGTGTCATGCAAGAAAATGGAGATAATCAGATAAGCAGTGCATAAGTGAGTCGTGCACTTCGATGGCACCTACTCTTGTACGCAATATTTTTTTCACCTCGATGGCACGTGAATAGTGCACGTACTCAACGACGGAGCACGGGATGGTAGCCATGACATGGTCAGCCCTTTTTTGGAGAGAGTACGTACTAAATAACTTTGGTGTGTCCCATCAACTCGCAGAACAATGAGAAGCTTGCTTACTATGCCTTCTCCCTCGCCAACGCGTGCGTGGTGGCTCTCAGCACGAGGAGAAACTTTTGCTTACAAGTGGTGGACGTGCAGCAGTTCATTTGGTGTTAGATTGCCAGAAGTACTACTGTAGTACAACCATTATTGTTCGACTTCCGAAAGAGGTGAAGAGCCAAGCTCAAGGCTAGCCATAGTGGCAGTAACATAAGTAGGAGTACCTCCTTTTTTATTCTAGAAACAACCACACACGAATATTGGACGGTAGCAGCACAGCAACTGAATCAAAAATCGAAACCTTCCCGTCCGACGCCAGCTGAGCTCGTCGCTCCACATTGATGGCAAGTCAGGGCGACGCGACCTCTCACTGCTTCCGCCGTTGAAGCGGCACGCCGACCATGGGCACCGCCTGCTACACGCCCGGCATTTCAGACTACACATACTTTGTGAGACAAAAGGTGGGGCACAAAACTTATATGGCTGCATCTACCTGCTGTCATCTAACCTCATGGTGCTCCAGGTATTCCTACATTCGTAACTAGGTACAATCACCACCGCAAGATGAAATAAGCTTATTCATACATTGACTTGCTGATTGCAGTGCGGAACGATCATGTCATCTGTGGAGTAGAAAACAAGCAGTGCAGGCGAAGGTGGAAATCAACCAAGGACTTATGAAATTATATATAATCTTCCTCGGGTAGGTCAGTATCCCCTTTGTCTAGATGATCATGTTTTGTCATGCCGAGCTATTAATATGTGCTACTGTTTTGCAACACCGTTTAAGTATAGCTATTGTTTTCCTATCTTTTTAGATTCTGGACAATGAAGATGATTTCAGGGGAACTACATAATATGGACTCATGTTGAGTCATCTCTATTGCCTCATGTGTTTGCTGCAAATGTGTTAGCATCAATTGCAAGATGAGGCAGCTAGCTAGCTGCGGAGTTGCCAACATGCTCAAAGTGCTCGCAACATTGAGAGGAAACAAGCATGCCCAGGAAATTAAGGAAATTAATGCATGCGCAGGGAGGCCCTTTGCTCAGAGAAGCATCGACCGATTTTATTTATTTCCACACCTTCTCACAGCTTTGTATTGGTTATAGTATTGTGAATCATTGAGATGCATAAACATGCTGAACTTTTGTTCTTCTGAATGTTAGTATGCATACCATATCTTCTAAAGCTTAGGTTAATGTAAATGTTGACTAGACTGTGAACCTTCACAATCTAGTAAGTATATTGTAGGCCTGTTATTTGACACCTCACTTTGCCGCGCTATGCGACTAGTGTGAGTGTCTTCATCTAGTACCGCATCCTCTAATTAGGTGGATGCCAAGTTGAAAAAGGTTACCGATGAGTAGCCATAAGCTGGAGGTGTCTTTTTTTTGAATGCGCAATAAGCTGGAGGGTGTCTCGGGCTGCCTCTAGCACAAGGCCCTCCAATACGAAACACGGGCAGCCGACTAGGCCGATTCAAAAGCCTATCCATCTTAAAGCCCATTTGTTTTTTGTTTTTTGCAAGGAGAAGCCCATATTTATTGAAGAGGGGGCGATCCTAGGAAAACCCTCCTTCCTCCTTGCTTCCACTTATACTACAGCTCACTGGACTCTCCCGCTTCCGTCGCCCCCCAATTCCCCCCGCTCCCCATCTTCCTCACTCATCCAGAAAACCCTCGCTCACCTTCTTCCTCACTAGTACAGGAAACGCCTACTCCTCTTCTTCCACTCCTACGGAAAACCCCAGACCTCCTTCCCCACTCACACTGCCACTAGGCTCGTCTCTGGCTACTCTGCTCAAACACGTTAGCTCAGCACGACGCCCACAAGGAAAATGGAGTCGGCAGGCCCCAACGCCAAGAAGATGAGCCTCCCGCCAGCGGCGATGCCGGTTGTAGATCCTACACCCGGCAGCGCGGGGAGAAGTGGCGAGCCCCCCCACCCGGATCTGAGGAACCGGTAGAATCATGATGGACCACATCAGTGATCTCCTGGACGTCATCCTTTAGGAGATCATCTCGCTTCTCCCCACCAAGGATTGCTGCCACTCACAAGTCCTCTCAACTCGGTGGCGCCCTCTATGGCGCACAACGCCCCTCAATCTCGACTGTCGTCAGATATCTGTCCTTCATGAATTTGATCTCCTCAGAGCCATCGTCTCCTCTCACCAGCAGGGCCCCATTCAATGCCTCTACATCCCGACATGCTACCTGCTGTCCATACCCGGGACGGTGGACGCTTGGCTGACATCCCCTAAATTCGAAAAACTCCAGCAGTTTGAGTTCTACCATTACCACGAAAGTTTCATACCACAAACACGCCAAGAATTCGTGCCCACACCACTGTTGTCCATCTCGCGGTTTTCCTCCTCTCTCCACACCGCCACCTTCGCTCGGTGCCATCTACCAGACGATCTGGTACAAATGCTTTGACTCCCACTACTAAAAAAACTTCCGCTTGTGGTGGTTTATCTGTCAGAGGCCTCACTGCATAGCATCATCCATTCCAGTTGCCCTGCCCTGGAGCGCTTGCTAATTGTTTTGGGAATAGAAATCCCTATCAGTTGTCTCAAAATAAAGTCGCCTCACCTTAAAAGCATTGGAATTTGTTTTGAAGGACAACAGCTCATCATCGAAGATGCCCCTTCACTTCAAAGGTTCCTCCTTGATAATTGTTATACAACTTCGTAAATAACAGTCATCTCTGCGCCCAAACTGGAGACCTTGGGTGTAGTTCGTGATCCGTTTGATGATTACAACAAGTTGGTCTTTGGCTCCACACTTATTCAGGTACCGTATATTACATCTACACATTCGTAATCATAAGCTGCATTTTTCATTTGTGCGCATAAGTTTTATATCATCTTGGAGTACACTTTGGGTACTAATATTATGTTATATGCTCAATGAATAGTTCGTCCATGGATAGCCTATCAATGCTGCTGGATTCTGTCATAATTATTGGCTTGTTGTGATGCTTTCCATCTCTGGAGAATTTATATATAGGGGTGATGATTTCATGCACATTGAAAGCCCGTATATATTGTACTAGAATTAATCATTCAGTTGTCGCTCTTTCGACATACTCTTTGTTCAGACCTTAACTGTTTTCAATCTTCATGTGTACTTATGCAGTGCTACCACATGGACAAAAACGTATAAACCAATCGGTGGCGTAATAAGCACCAGGATTATCTTAGTACTCATGACATTTGTTTGAGGACAATAACGATGAAAGGATATGCATCCAACCAGGCTAACAGAAACTTTGTCACATTCTTCTTGTTGAATGCAAGGTTACTATTGTTCGTGAGGCTTAAGTTTTACCGCAAGAGATTTCTCATGGACGGACACGTTGGAAAGCAAAAAAAGAAGTTTCAGGTGGACAAATGGGCTTCTAAACGTGCTCGCCTTCTATTTACAACAAGTTGTAGTCATCCTAAAATAATTTTTTTGCACGGGATGTTGATTTTATGGATCAAACCGATCCATTCATTTGTGACTGCAAAAAAGAGTGGTTGGTTAGATGTTACTGCCATGTTCAATTTGGGTTTTGTCTAAAAAATTCATGAACAATTAATCCTTGGGCTTTTTGTACTGTTTGTAAGCTTGAGTTGCATGTTGTTGCCCTCGTACTCCCCTCCACCTGCCACTACACTACCGCATCTTCCATGGTTGCTGTTCATTCCTGTCTGAGGCCTCGCCGTCGTTCTCCGCCTTGGTTTGCTCATTGTGCCCGCCGCCGTCTGGCATTGTCAACATGGTCAACAACCTCCCTGCAAAAAAACATGGTAAACAACCATGAGGAATCAGGAGATGACTGTACGTGGAGAGGCTGACAGTAGGGACCCACCAGGGACATTGCATTACGCAAGTAGGTGCCTCGTTATTACAAGACAAAAAAATACTTCCTCCTAATTCCTCACTGCTAGAAAATCACTTAAATGTCTTAAAAGGTCAAATGACCCCTGAAATTTTCCAAAATTTGACATGACAGTTGTATTAGTACTACAAAATTTCTTGTTCATTTAAAACACAATCTGTTGCCACTTTACTCCAAATTCATCTTTCACGGCTAATAAAAAATATGTACAACATCACACACAGTTGTTTTCTAGGAACCGTTTGCGATGAAAATATCTAGGTCTATTTAAGTCTCCCTCCTTAAGCTTCGCCGGCTCGTCTGCTCCAATGCCGGCAACCCCCATATCCATGAATCCCAATCCCCATTCCCGCACCCCCTTCTTGCAAAGATGACACCGTGGAAACGCTTCGTGAAGGCCCGTACGATGGTTGCGTCCCCCCCGAGCGCTGCTGCCTGCGCCGAGAGCACGTCCGCCTATGCCGAGAGTGCCGCCGCATCTGCATTGGGCGCGGCCGCTTCCGCTGAGAGGGCTGCAGTTGCTGCTGTGATGGCAGCTGCAAACGCCAAGAGCGCTCGAGCCGCCGTCTGTGCTGCTGATGTCACCCTGGTGCGGGTCGAGGCCATCCACGCCAAGATCGAGGATGCACACGCTAAGATATTCCAGGCCACCTCGGACTCCAGCATGCAACCCACGTCTGAAAAGGTGGCGGTGGCCATGGAGCACCTGCTTCCTCATGAGGTCGCTGAGCGGGAGCTGGAGCTGCAGGAGGCGGCGGAGATTGAGGAGCGTCGGGAGGAGGAGTTGCGCGTGGCCGAGGTCGAGGTAGAGAAGAGTCTGTCCGTCAAGGAATCGGCGATGGAGTACCAACGTGAGCTCTGGCGCAGCCACTACTACGAGTACTACAACCTTGAGGGTGGCGCCGATGACGAGGACGAGACACGGTCGACTTCAGCAAGGGGGACGCAGAGTCCACCAACGGCGGCATGTCGCCAAGACAAGTCATCGAAGTCTCATCTCACACCGGCGATGCATAGGTCGGCGCGGCGGTGGATTTGTTAAAATTACACAACGAGCGGATAACACCAGGGACCCAGTAGCTCGCCTAGTTGTTTTTTTAGTTTCAGAGATGGAGCTCAACTGCGCTCTGTGCAGGGGTTGTGGCTCGTCTAACCCATGCTTACGCTTTTATTTAAGCACATGACGAGCCCAGTTGATATCTTTTTTCTTTCTGAAAATGGCTAGCCGGTTCTTTTTTTTGGAGAACACCAAAACTAAGGCCTATCTGCTTTTCTCAGCCCTGCTGGGCAGCAAATCTTTCAAGACGAGGAGGAAGGGATGTAAAGTAGTAAGAAATGGGCTGTAAATTTTTAAACCAAAGCCAACCGGCAATTACATCAAAATATCATTATTTCTCTACTCTCTACTCTTATAAAAACCAAATCCAACTGGCAATTACATTAAAAGATCGTCTTTTCTCCCACAAGATAGACTATTCATACAAATGCATCTTCATATTCCGTGCAACGCACGGGCATCTTTCTAGTTAAGATTTTAAATTTCATTCCTTTTTTGCGGAGAATTGTTTTTTGAATTTTATTTTGATATAATTTTTTTAAAATTATTTTTAACGCGACTCGAAGTTTTGTGATTAAAAGAGTTTGGACCCCACAAAAATATGAAAAAAATTGTTGAATTTTTTAGCAGTGGCCAGAATATATGGTCTGTAATGCTAATAAAAAGAATATGGGCTTCAACTATCCTTAAGAATTAGCAAATGGGCTGTAAATTATTGAAAATAATGGCTAATGGGTTGTATGTTGTTTTCCATAGATTTGGAGGCTGACTTCTGGGCCTACTAGGTTGACGATGATGTTGTCCTAAAAAAATTTGACGCGTATGCAATGCTTTGTCAACTTAGTCAACATAGAGCAGTGACTGTTGGATGTCCATCCAACGGCCGCCGTGCTTCTTCAATCTTTGATCTTCCTGCTCCAGCTACCCAAACCAGCGCCGGCGGGACTGCCTGCCCCCTCCCCCCGTGGCTGGTTGTGCTGCCGCCGGGCCATCCCTTTGCACACCCGCACATCCTGTAATTTTCCGGCGACGTCAGCCTCACCCTGCAGCCGACTAGTCAGCGCTCGTACACCCCTCAGTGTGGGCATCCGCTGCGGTGGCTTCGCCGGCTCCGGGTCGTTCCCTTCCTAGGCCTCGCCCTCGTCCACCGCGTTTGTGCTTTCGGCGCGTCGAGGTCAACATGGTCAACAAACAACAGCCATCGGAAGAGGCTGACAGTAGGGGTCCACACAAGGAAATGCCTCCTTATTACGCACAAAATAATGATTCCTCGACCTAACAGCTGGGACCCACCAGGAGGGCCTCTGTATTTCTTGAAAAAAATGCCCCCCCCCGCTGTCAGCTCGGACCCACCAACTATATATCTTCGCACACAAGGAAGTGCCTCCTTATTACGCCCAAAAAAATGAATACTGCCCCTCCTAGCTGGGACCCACCATTGTGGCAGGCTGACTTGTGGGCCTACTAAGATGACGGGGACGGAGGACTTTGTCAACTTAGTCAATATGAACGATTCTAGCTCTAGTGACCGTACGATGTCCATCCAACGGCCGTAGTGCTTCTTCAACCTCTAGTCTTCTCGCTCCAGCCGCCCAAAGCAGCGCCAGTCGTGCCGCCTGCTCCTGCCTCCCGTGGTCGGCTGTGCTGTTGTGGAGGCCTCACCGCCCCTACTACTCCCACCGCTGGCCAGGCCATCCCTCCACTCACCCACACCCCATGTTATTCTGCGGCAATGGTAGCCTCACACCAAAGCCGAACCAGTGAACCCTCGTACTCCTCTCTGCGTGGGCATCCACTACCGCGTCTTCCCCGGCTCCGTGTCGTTCCCTTCCTAGGCCTCGCCGTTGTCCACCGCCCTCGAACCAGTGAACCCTCGAACCAGTGAACCCTCGTACTCCTCTCTGCGATGGCGCGGCGTGGTCAACTTGCTCAAGGAACGACTTCCATCGGAAGAGGACTGTACATGGAGAGGCTGACAGCTGGGTCCATGGCCGCAGCAAGGAAGTGCCTCCTTATTCTGTGGAAAATAATGATTCCTCCACCTGATAGCAAGGACCCACCGGATGGGCCATCGTATTTCATGAAAAAATGTTTACCCCCTGACTGCTGGGACCCACCAGCTACATCTTCGCACGCAAGGAAGTGCGTCCATATTACGGGCAAAAAATGATTCGCCCCCCTGACTGCTGGGACCCACCAGCTACATCTTGGCACGCAAGGAAGTGTCTGACAGTCGGGACCCACCCGGTCGAAGCGTACATAGCATTGTCATTCTGGTCGCGAACATGTACGTACATACTAGTTGATTGGTCTGTCTGCAGGCTACAGCGATGAACCATGGCCGTGTAAGGAAGGGCATGTGTGGTAGTAGAGGCACGCACGTGTGGTAGTAGAGGCGTGCACGTAGCATGTACACGTACGTACAGTGGCCAGGGTGCAAGAAAGTAAATATGGCCACGTACGTACATACAGGCGGGGTCTTGAATGCCTACTCGCGCATACGTGCGACCAGGGCTCGTGTACATGGCTGTGGCTAGGTCAGAACAGAGAAACTGCATCGTCGTCGTGTTCATGGGGAGGCAACGAAATGCGTCGTGTTCATCGGGAGGCAACGGAATGCATGCTGTTCATCAGGAGCCAACCGGCTTGGATGGAACATGCGATGGAAACGAGGCATGGCGTACCGCAGAACGGAGGAAATGGGGCTTGGACGGAACAGGCAATGGAAACGAGGCATGGCGTACCATAGAACGGAGGAAACAGCCTTGTGTTCGACCAGCCAATGTGGAAATGGGATCCTGTTCATCAGGAGGGTTCTGGCATACCGCAAAACGGAGGAAACGGACCTCCTACGGTGGAAACGGGGTCCTATTGATCGGGATGGGTGTGGCGTACCGCAAAACGGAGGAAACGAACTTGTGTTGGAGCGCTACAGTCGAAACGGGGGTCCTGTTCATCGGGAGGGGTGTGGCATACTGCAAAACAGGACTCCACGGGATACTGTTCATCTCCACCATCGACCTCCTCCAGCCTCCACCTGCGACTGTTCATCCACGGGCTCCTGTTCATCCAGCCTCCACCGCGCTCTCCTCCACCGGCTACTGTTCAACTAGCCCTCTCCACGGGGTCCTGTTCAACCACCCCTCCACAGGCTACTGTTCATCCATCCCTCCACCGTCTACTGTTCATCCAGTCCTCCACCGGCTACTGTTCAACCAGCTCTCCATAGGGTCCAGTTCATCCAGCCCTCCACGAGATCCTGTTCATCCACCGGCTCGATCGATCGGGGTACTGTTCATCCAGCGGCAATGGCCTCTACTACCATGGGTTCTTGTTCATCCAACCCCCACCGGGAACTGTTCATCCAAACCCCCCAACAACGCTCACTGTTCATCCAAAGGCAACATCGATCAGCTTCAGTTAGCAGCAGTAGCAAAGGAATCTCTCGATCGGGTTCAGTTAACAGCCATCGATCGATCGCTCGGGTTCAGTAACATGTAGCATGCAGTGCAATTGCTCAGGTTCAATTAGAGCCCAACGCCTCGCTCGAATTCAGTTAGAGCACAACGCCTCGCACACAAGCGCGTACGTATGAGAGAAACGCGCATCGCTCGGCCCCCAACCAGCCACCGTAACCGGGAACTCCCCGATAATTTCCTCGCCCTCGCTTCTACCACGGGTTTTTCTGTCATGGATGGCCCAAAGAATGTCATGCAGTTGCATCTCCGGCCCGCCCAGGATGAAAAGCCCATTTTTTGTCATGATCTTTTGTCATAGAAGTAGGACCCCACCACATCTATGATGATACCGGGTTTTGTCACAATTATTGTCATAGAAGTGTCATAAGTATGACAGAAAAAATTTCGTTCGGCCCAAAATGTCACGGATGTGTCTTTTTTTTATAGTGTACTTCTCTTGTTGAGGAACAAACTTCTTCTTGGGGTATTGATCTTATTCCCACTCAACTCCATTGGCATTGAACTTTCGTTCAAAACCAATACCTTGATTCTTCCGGTGCCTTCCTTGCTTGCGTACAATTTCCTCAAATTGCTTACTTTCGGCAAGACTCTTGTAGACACATTTCTCTATAGTCCCCTTCAATAGGCTATTTTCTTGCTCAAGTGTAACTTGGCTAAGAGAATCATTAGTGGAATCAAGAGAACTACTAGAAGCAACAACATTGGATTTAACATGATTATTGTTACTACTAGAAGAAGAATCTTTCTTACTCTTGTTGCTAGATTTAACTTGTGGCATGTAAGTAGACAAGAGTAAATGCTTGGCAATGTAAGAAGAACTTTTCTTGTGAAGATCATCATTGATTGCCTTTAAGAACCCATGCTCTTGATCAAGGTTGAACTTTTCAAAGCGTAACTTCTCATGAGTCTTTAAAAGTTCTCGATGATCTTCCAAGGTAGTTTCATGAGATAACTTAAGAGTGTTTAGTTCTTTAGTTAGATGCTCAATCTCCTTCTTATCATCGTCATTCGTTTTATCTTGATTATCATGATTAACAGCAAGTTCATAATAGTTTTCATTACTAGAGTTGTCAACAAGTAAATCATCATCACCTAGCAAATCATCTTCATCACTATTGAAATCAACATACTCGGGGTGTGATACCTTTCGACCTTTAGCCATGAAGAATCTTCCAATTCCTTCATTTGGTGAGTCAAATATATCATAGGAGTTGGTTGACACAAGTGCTAGACCGGCAACACCTTCATGTTGAGTATATTCGGAGTCTGAGTGATAACTTCTCTCGGAGTGATTTTCGGAGTCGGAGCCGGATACCCATTCACCAACCTGAGCTTGATGTCTTCGTTTTGTGTAGCTCCTTGATGATTTGTCCTTCCTTTACGAATCCTTGCTTCTCCGTGATGTTCTTCGTTCATAATGGTCATCTCTACTCCTTCTCTCTCTAGGTCTTGATTCTTCTCTTCTACTTCTCCTTTTGAATGAATCTTCTCTTCTTTTGTAGGGGGGGTACACTCATTGGAGTAGTGTCCGGTCTTCCACAATTGTAGCAATTACGTTCACAACTCGAAGATATTTTGTCATTGCAGGACCTTGACTTGGAACTTATTTCCTTGCTTCTACTCTTGTAGAACTTGTTGAAGTTCTTCACAATTAGGCTCAATTCTTCATTGAAGGATTGTTTCTCACTCGATGATGTAGGAGCATCACATGAGGCTTTGTAAGCACCACTTGACTTGTTGTGAAGCTCTTCCTTATCCTTGAGTGACATCTCATGAGCAAAAATTCTTCCAATGACTTCTGTTGGCTCAAGATCTTTGTAGTTGGGCATCATTTGGATAAATGTGCACACAGTATCATATTTTCCATCCAAGGCTCTTAGGATCTTCTTGATGATGAATATATCAGTCATCTCTTCATTTCCTAAGCCGGCAATCTCATTTGTGATGAGAGCGAGCCTAGAGTACATTTCAGCGACACCTTCGCCATCCTTCATTTTGAACTTGTCAAGCTGACTTTGAAGCACATCCAATTTGGATTCCTTGACGAAGTCAGTACCCTCGTGCATATCAATCAAAGTATCCCAAATTTCCTTTGCATTCTCAAGATAGCTGATTTTGTTGAATTCTTCGGGGCACAATCCGTTGAAGAGAATATCACAAGCTTGAGCATTGTATTGCAGCATCTTCAACTCTTCCGCGGTTGCTTCACGGTTTGGTTCTCTCCCATCAAAGAATTCACCTTGCAAGCCAATACACACAATAGCCCAAATGACGGGGTTATGTCCAAGAATATGCATTTTCATCGTATGCTTCCAACTAGCAAAATTAGTACCATCAAAGTAAGGACCTCTACGGTGGTAATTTCCCTCGCTAGACGCCATACTCTCCTAGGTTGTGAAACCAAGGCTATGATCACCAAAAGCTATGGAAATCAAGGCAAATGGAGAACAAAGCTTTGATACCACTTGTAGGATCAAAAGTATGTCTAGAGGGGGAGATTAGACTACATGACCAAATAAAAATCTAGCCTTTCCCAATTTTAAGTCTTGGCAGATTTTAACAACTTAGCACAAGTCAAGCAATCAACCTACACATGCAAGTCTAAGAGTATAGTAGCGGACTGTAAAACATTGCACATGAAGGTAAAGGGAGGAGTTTGGTGGGAGCAAAGGCAATGTAGACACGAAAATTTATGGCGTGGTTCCGATAGGTGGTGCTATCATTGAAAGTGCAACTATCCTTGGGTGGTTTTGGTAATTCCTAACAACATATAGCTCATTGAGCTAATGCTATTCCAAGATGAATATTTCAGGAAAGCTCAATGGTTGGGATGGCATGGATTAGAAAGTGGACCCTTCAAAATGCTAAGGACAAAAGATTGGCTCAAGCTCAAAGCACAAGACTCTACATTTTCTATTTTAGTGATCCAAGATCACATTGAGTTTATAGGAAAAGCCAATACTATTAAGAAGGGATGAGGTGTTGCTTAATGAGGTGCTTGCTCAAAATGCTTAGTGATATGCTCCAAAACCCTCCACTACTTTCTCATATCCACATATGTCCCACACCAAATATCCAACTCAGCCCCACCGATTCTTTTTATCCGGCGCCACTGAGTTCAGTTGACATAGCCACTGCCGGAAACCCTAGTCTTTTCGGTCTCACCGATAGGGATTTCGGTCTCACCGAGATGGGATTGCAATCTCTCTGTTTCCCTTCGTAACGTTTCGGTCAAACCGAGATGAGCGATCGGTCCCACCGAGATTGCAATGTAAACTCTCTGTTTCCCTTTCGTAACACTTCGGTCCAACTGAGATGAGCGAATCGGTCCCACCAAGTTTGCCTGACCAACTCTCTGTTAGTCCATTACCAAAATCGGTCTCACCGAGTTTGTGTAATCGGTCTCACCGAGATTACGTTATGCCCTAACCCTAACGAAATCGATCCCACCGAGTTGACATGTCAGTCCCACCGAGAATCCTAACATTCACATTTTGAACTAAATCGGTCTAACCGAGTTTCATGATTCGGCCCCACCGAGTTTGGTGATTTGTGTGTAATGGTTAGATTTTGTGTGGAGGCTATAAATACCCCTCCACCCACTCTTCATTCGTGGAGAGAGCCATCAGAACATGCCTACACTTCCAATACGCATTTTCTGAGAGAGAACCACCTACACTTGTGTTGAGGTCAAGATATTCCATTCCAACCACATAAATCTTGAACTCTAGCCTTACCCAAGTTTCTTTCCACTCAAATCCTCTCTCTACCAAATCCAATCCTGTGAGAGAGCGCTGAGTGTTGGGGAGACTATCATTTGAAGCACAAGAGCAAGGAGTTCATCATCAACACACCGTTTGTTACTTCTTGGAGAGTGGTGTCTCCTAGATTCGCTAGGTGTCACTTGGGAGCCTCCGACAAGATTGTGGAGCTGAACCAAGGAGTTTTTAAGGCCAAGGAGATCGCCTACTTCGTGAAGATCTACCCGAGTGAGGCAAGTCCTTCATGGGCGACGGCCATGGTGGGATAGACAAGGTTGCTTCTTCATGGACCCTTCATGGGTGGAGCCCTCCGTGGACTCGCGCAACCGTTACCCTTCGTGGGTTGAAGTCTCCATCAACGTGGATGTATGATAGCACCACCTATCGGAACCATGCCAAAAATCTTTGTGTCAACATTGCGTTTGCTCCCTCAAACTCCTCCCTTTACCCTCATATGCAATTGTTTTACATTCCGCTGCTATACTCTTAGAATTGCATGTGTAGGTTCATTACTTGTTTGTGCTAAGTTGCTAAAATCTTCCAAGAACTAAAATTGGCAAAAGGCTAGATTTTTATTTGGTCAAGTAGTCTAATCACCCCCCCCCCCTCTAGACATGCATTCGATCGTACAAGTGGTATCAGAGCTTTGGTCTCCATTTCCTTTGATATCCATAGCTTTTGGTGGTCATAGCCTTGGTTTCACAACCTAGGAGAGTATGGCATCTAGTGAGGGAAATTACCACCGTAGAGGTCCTTACTTTGATGGTACAAATTTTGCTAGTTGGAAGCATAAGATGAAAATGCATATTCCTGGACATAACCCCACTGTTTGGGCTATTGTGTGTGTTGGCTTGCAAGGTGAATTCTTTGATGGGAGAGAACCAAACCATGAAGCTATCGCGGAAGAGCTGAAGATGCTACAATACAATGCTCAAGCTTGTGATATTCAAAATCAGTCGTCTTGAGAATGCAAAGGAAATTTGGGATACTTTGATTGATATGCACGAAGGTACCGACTCCGTCAAGGAATCCAAATTGGATGTGCTTCAAAGTCAACTTGACAAGTTCAAAATGAAGGATGGTGGAGGTGTCGCCGAAATGTATTCTAGGATTGCTCTCATCACAAATGAGATCGCCGGCTTAGGAAGTGAAGAGATGACCGACAAATTCATCATCAAGAAGATCCTAAGATCCTTGGATGGAAAATATGATACCGTGTGCACATTGATCTAAATGATGCCCTGTTAGAAAGATCTCAAGCCAACGGAAGTCATTGGAAGAATTGTTGTTCATGAGATGTCACTCAAGGATAAGGAAGAGCTTCACAACAAGTCAAGTGGTGCTTACAAAGCCTCATGTGATGCCCCCACATCATCAAGTGAGAAACAAACCTTCAATGAACAATTGAGCCTAATGGTAAAGAACTTCAACAAGTTCTACAAGAGTAGAAGCAAAGAAAGAAGTTCCAAGTCAAGGTCCTACAATCAAAAATGATCTTCTAGTCGTGAGCGTAATTGCTACAATTGTGGAAGACCCGGACACTACTCCAGTGAGTGTACGGCTCCCTATAAAAGAAGAGAAGATTCTCCCGAAAGAAGAAGTAGAAGAGAAGAATCACCACCAAGAGAGAGGAGGAGTAGAGATGATTGTTATGAACAAAAACCCTCTCGGAGAAGCAAGGATTCGGAAAGGAAAGAAAATTCATCAAGGAGCTACACAAAAAGAAGACATCAAGCTCATGTTGGTGAATGGGTATCCGGCTCCGACTCCGACAATCACTCTGAAAGAAGTTATCACTCCGACTCCGAATATACTCAAGATGAAGGTGTTGCCGGTCTAGCACTTGTGTCAACCAACTCTTACGACATATTTGACTCACCAAATGAAGGAATTGGAAGGTGCTTCATGGCCAAAGGTCCAAAGGTAACACATCCCGAGTATGTTGATTTCAATAGTGATAAAGATGATTTGCTAGGTGATGATGATTTACTTGTTGACAACTCTAGTGATGAAAACTATGATGATACATCAATTAGTCATGCTAATCAAGATAAAATGAATGATGATTATAAGAAGGAGATTGAGCATCTAACTAAAGAACTAAACACTCTTAAGTTAGCTCATGAAACTACCTTGGAAAATCATCGAGAACTCTTAAAGACTCATGATAAGCTATGCTTTGAAAAGCTCAACCTTGAGCAAGAGCATGAGTTTTTAAAGACAATCAATGATGATCTTCGCAAGAAAAGTTCTTCTTACATTGCCAAGCGTTTACTCTTGTCTACTTACATGCCACAAGTTAAATCTAGCAACAAGAGCTAGAAAGATTCTTCATCTAGTAGTAACAACAATCATGCTAAATCCAATATTGTTGCTTCTAGTAGTTCTCTTGATTCCACTAATGATTCTCTTAGCCAAGTTACACTTGAGAAAGAAAATAGCTTATTGAAGGGAAGTATAGAGAAAGGTGTTTACAAGAGCCTTGCCAGGAGTAAGCAATTTGAGGAAATTGTACGCAAGCAAGGAAGACACCGGAAGAATCAAGGTGTTGGTTTTGAATGAAATTTCAATGCCAATCGAGTTGAGTGGGAAGAAGATCAATACCCCAAGACGAAGTTTGTTCCTCAACAAGAGAAGTATGATCCTACTTCTTTTAAAGGGACACAAGCTCAAGATGATCTTCCACCACAAGAACACAAGCAGAAAGGCAAGGACAAGCTTCAAGAGGAAATTGATGCATTTGAAGAAGCACCCAAGGCCTTGGTCAAGTGGGTTCCCAAGACCACATCAAGTTCTACTTCATCAAGTACAAATACAACTCCAAGGGTTCCCATCAAGATGGTGTGGATCCAGAAGAAGAAGAAGAACTAGAGAGTTCTTGAGGGTGACTCCGCCAACATACTTCACTCTTATCATTTTGGCGAGGACAAGTGCAAACAACTTCCATATGGTGCACTGGTTCAAGGGGTCACAAACCCTCTTGTTGGTAAGACAAGGGACAAGGTAACCCAATGCTTTCATGGACACCATCTTGTGTATGCATCACTCTATGTTTATGGATATCCTTGTTTGTTCCTTGTGGGACTAACCCGTGTAGGTATTGAAAGTGCAACTCACTCCAAAGGATTGGTCCAAATGAGCTACATCAACATTGAGCATCTACATCTTCAACACCTACATGAAGTCATCATCGACAAAACCCGAGGTTAGTTCATCCCTCTTAGGGGGGATATCACATCTAGGGGGAGCTTTACTCTAACCAATTGAGCTAAAGCAACTCTAATGGTGTGAACACAACAATGCTTTATGTAAAAGTGGCAACCCCACTTGTGCTTAAACGATGAGTATGACCTATGATCAAATGTTGTCATTTGACTCCTAAGTCAATATACTCATATATAGATGACCTAGTCATCGCCAAATTGCTTGATAGATGCTAGAGTGTTTGTGCATGCTTTGTCACATAGTTCATTTGCCATTTTATTGTGTGAGTATGTTGGTTGCATATTTTACTCATTCGAGGACATCCATTTGTTGTTTTTATTGTTTGGTTGTTTCTCTTTTGCCAAATGGGACAAGAATGCCTAACAACTACCTCTAGCTATCTATGATTTTCTTGTCTCAAACTCTATTCATGCTACATCACAAAGTTTGATCAAGTCAGATTCGAACCACTCTTTGTGAGGAGCACTCGGAGTTCCCGATTCGTCATCGACTTAAACCTCCAAAACCTCTTTGTGCATCTCGGTCTGACCAATTCATCCTTTTCGGTCCTACTGAGTCACTAAGTTGATCTAGGGTTTTTCAATCTCGGTGCAACCGATTAGAACCTTTCGGTCACACCGAGTTGCAGTAACTGTCTGCAGTTTTGCATCTCGGTGCCACCGAGTCATTCCACTCGGTCACACCGACAGGGTCAGGTTATATACACCAACGGGCCAAAATTTGGAAATTTTTCCGAACCTCCTCGCCCGCGCATAACCTACTCTACCTCCTCGGGTCTCCAGATCATCCTCTCGTCACCAGCGACCTCCCGCCACTGGTCTCCACCGCCATCAACGGAAATCTTCACCGCCGTTGCCGCCGTAGCAAGTTCATCGCCAAACTAGGGTACGAACTTGATCATTGTGCTAATCCTTAACTCTGATTCTTAGCACATTGCTTTGCCATGATTCTTGCCACGAATGAAATCATCCTGTCCAGTGAAAACATCTCGTAGATTAGTTTTGATTTTAAATTATAGGGTTAGGTCTCCACCGAATTCATCTCAAACCGACCGAGTTGTAGAAATCGGTCTCACCGATTTTGGCTTAGGCAAGAGCACACGCGTTTTCGGTCTGACCGAAAATTGCAAATCGGTGTGACCGAGTTCAATTCTCTATGAAAACCTAGCAGTCTCAGTGCCACCGAACTGTGACTCAGTCTGACCGAGTTAACTAGTTTAGGTTCCAAAACTGCTTCGGTATCACCGAGTTTACAAATCAGTAGATCCGAAATGCTTTCTGTGAAGAATTAAAACTAAGTTTTTGAGTCAATCTTTTTGCAAACCTCATGTACTTTGTGATGCTCATCTACTCTACCTCATCTATAATCTATTCACAGGGTCTGCTGACAGTTTGCCTACATGATGTCTGATCAAAGTGATAGCTAGAACAAGTCTGAGGAGCAGGTTCAACTGAGTGAGGGCACTAGTCCCTCCAGTTCATCTGATGATGGCAGCAAGAGCACACCAAGTAACTTGCCAAAGGCAACCACCAGAACAAGAAAGAAGAAGACCTCAGATTCAGAGGATGGGGATTATGTGGCTGTTGAGGAAGAAGTCAGCTCCAAGAAAAAGGTGTTGAAAAAGGAGTATGGCTCAGCTGCTACAGTCAAGCCAGGGATGCATAAGAAGGCACCAGCAAAGAGAGTCCCCATGTCTAAGGCCAGAGCATCCACTATTGAAACCTCCAAGCCTTCTGAAGAGGCAGTTGGAAAAGGCAGGAAAAGGAAGGAAAGGGTCAAGAAGACCACTGCCAGAGTGCTTGGCAGATCATCAATTATGAGAGATGATGATGAAGAGGAAGAGGATGCTGCACCAGCACCCAAAGCTCAAAAGCTCATGGGAGATGCAATCAGATCAGGGGCTGCTCCATCTAAGCCCAAAGCTGCTTCCAAGGCAGCTGCTCCAGCTCAGAAGCCCAAGAGAAGCACTAGAAACATTTTTGCCGACGAAAAGAACAAGGCCCCAGTGCCTGAAGCTGCTGAAGAAGACGAAACTCAAGTGCTAAGGAAGCTGAAACCAAGATCCCTGACCACAATGATGCACATCCAGTTGCAGAAAACATGAAAATCAGGAAGGATGCAGGATTGAGAATATGGAGGGAGTCTGATCCATATGCTATCAGGAGAAGAACTGCTGTGGACTACAGGTTTCACACTAAGGAACAGCAGGACTTCTATGAGACAGTGTTGCTTGACAAGAAGCCCATTGTGTGTGACATGAAATGGGTAGACTGGGAGTACATCCAGAAGAATGAAGATCACTATCCTAGAGTGTATGACAATTTTAAGGCATGTGGAGTTGATGAATTCATTGCACAAAAGCTCACCAGGTGGAATGATGAGCTGATCATGCAGTTCTACTCCACTGCCCATTTCTATCCAAATGGGAAGATTGTATGGATGTCTAAGGGTACTAGGCACCAATCCATGGTTGTATAAATGCTCCTGAGGAACATGAGGATGACTTGGATGTTTATGCAAAGAAGAAGAAAGACCACAACACTATGGCCAACATGTACGAGGAGATCCTAGATGCTGCCTTGGATATACATAAATTTGGATCTATCCACTACTTGTTGTCTGGTGTGCCTACCATAAACTGGATTCTGAGGCACACACTGCTACCCAAGTCAGGTGATCACAAGATGATCAGAGGACATGCTATAAACTTGCTGCACATATTTGATGCCCCACAGAAGTTCAAGGTCATGAGCCTGATTGTTGAGACAATCAAAAGGACTGCTGCTGATCAGAAGAGAAGTTGTGGGTATGCTCCACACATTCAGGATCTCATTAACTCAAAGATGGGCACATGCACATATCTTTTGGACAAGGAACACCTGCCCATCTATCCTGAATTTGAAGAAAACACTTGGTGATGGATGAAAATGAACCATCTTCAGCTCAAGCACATGAGAAGAGAGAGAAGGAAAAGGCAGAGAAAGCTGCAAAGATGTCAACTATTGAAGAGGCATCTCAAGTGTTCTTGAAATCCAAACAAGATCAACTTGGATATCTGATCCAATCCACCCTAAGGATTGAGAAGGGCTTGGCCACCCTGACAAAGAACCAGGAGAGTTTGGAGAGGATCGTTGAGCAGAAGTTCTATGATCTGGATGTCAAGGTAATTGAGATCCAAACTGCAGTTGAGCAGCTATAGGAGGAAGCAGAGGAGAGGAAGGGCAAGTCTACTACTGATGCTTTCAAGCGAGTGCCATGAGGTCCAAGGTCTACTGAAGTGCCTATGACAGATACTCGAGCTTTAGTGTCAGCACCAGCAGCCATAGCTCTAGTTCCACCTCCAGCACCCACTCCATCAGCTCCAACTACTTCATCGGAAGCCTTCGTCCTTGGAGTTCCCTATACACCACCTCCCGAAGATCAAGCCTGAGAGTCGTTTAGCACTATGCATTTTCGAACTTTTTGGTAACTTGTTGCCAAAGGGGGAGAAAAATGTATAGATCATAGGCTTCGAGAGAGAGTGTTGGTTTTTATCTCTCTTGCTATTTTGTTTGAAACTTTATTGTGTGCTTGTGTGAGCTACCTTGTGAGATACTTGTTGATCATGTGTTTGATCATATGCTACCCTTAATGTTTGGTTGAATGATGCTATCTTTTATATCTCTTATATGATCATTCACTTGCTTGGTGATGAGTGCATGCTTTTAATCTCTATCATTTTGAGCGCTCCACCAAGATGTATGTCACATGGAAGAGTAACCCATGATCCTAATCGATTGTGCATTTGCATTCGAAAGCAAATTTTAAATAATGCAAAAATTTAGGGGGAGCTCTTGCTTATCACATACTTCTCAAAGCAACGATGTTTTTCAATCTTATTTATCATTTGTCGAAACTTATCTATATGTTGTCATCAATTACCAAAAAGGGGGAGATTGAAAGTGCAACTATCCTTGGTAGTTTTGGTAATTCCTAACAACATATAGCTCATTGAGCTAATGCTATTCCAAGATGAATATTTCAGGAAAGCTCAATGGTTGGAATGGCATGGATTAGAAAGTGGACCCTTCAAAATGCTAAGGATAAAAGATTGGATCAAGCTCAAAGCACAAGACTCTACATTTTCTGTTTTAGTGATCCAAGATCACATTGAGTCTATAGGAAAAGCCAATACTATTAAGAAGAGATGGGGTGTTGCTTAATGAGGTGCTTGCTCAAAATGCTTAGTGATATGCTCCAAAACCCTCCACTACTTTCTCATATCCACATATGTCCCACACCAAATATCCAACTCGGCCCACCGATTCTTTCTATCCGGTGCCACCGAGTTCAGTTGACATAACCACTGCCAGAAACCCTGGTCTTTTCGGTCTCACCGATAGGGATCTCGGTCTCACCGAGATGGGATTGTAATCTCTCTATTTCCCTTCATAATGTTTCGGTCAAACCGAGATGAGCGATCGGTCCCACCGAGATTGCAATGTAAACTCTCTGTTTCCCTTTCGTAACACTTCGGTCCAACTGAGATGAGCGAATCGGTCCCACCGAGTTTGCCTGACCAACTCTCTGTTAGTCCATTACCAAAATCGGTCACACCGAGTTTGTGTAATCGGTCTCCCAAGATTACGTTATGCCCTAACCCTAACGAAATCGGTCCCACCGAGTTGACATGTCGATCCCACCGAGAATCTTAATGTTCACATTTTGAACTAAATCGGTCTGACCGAGTTTCATGATTCGGTCCCACCAAGTTTGGTGATTTGTGTATAACGGTTAGATTTTGTGTGGAGGTTATAAATACCCCTCCACCCACTCTTCATTCGTGGAGAGAGCCATCAAAACATGCCTACACTTCCAGTACACATTTTCTAAGAGAGAACCACCTACACTTGTGTTGAGGTTAAGATATTCCATTCCAACCACATAAATCTTGATCTCTAGCCTTCCCCAAGTTGCTTTCCACTCAAATCCTCTTTCTACCAAATCCAATCCTATGAGAGAGAGTTGAGTGTTAGGGAGACTATCATTTGAAGCACAAGAGCAAGGAGTTCATCATCAACACACCATTTGTTACTTCTTGGAGAGTGGTGTCTCCTAGATTGGCTAGGTGTCACTTGGGAGCCTCCAACAATATTGTGGAGTTGAACCAAGGAGTTTGTAAGGGCAAGTAGATCGCCTACTTCGTAAAGATCTACCCAAGTGAGGCAAGTCCTTCATGGGCGACGACCATGGTGGGATAGACAAGGTTGCTTCTTCGTGGACCCTTCATGGGTGGACCCTTTGTGGACTCGCGCAACCCTTACCCTTCGTGGGTTGAAGTCTCCATCAACATGGATGGAGACTAGAAGAGTGGCTTGAACGGCACCAGTGAACCACCACGGAGGTGCTGGAAGAGTGGCTTGAGCTCGAGAGGGGTTGGAAGGGTGGAGGCAAACCGAGGGAATCGCCTGCGAGCTCGAGCTCGAGGGCGGCGGCCCGAGGCCTGCCCGGCTGGGCTACGGCTGTCTACGGTGTTGTGGAGGTTGTTGGAGTGGTTGGTGATGCTCAAGGAGGCTGGGGTAGCTGTATTTATAGGCGAGCTAGGGGAGGGGATCAGGCTTAGTTGAAGAGCTTCTGGACACGGCGCCCGGCGACGAACGGCGTCAGCGAGAGGAGGCGAAGGCAACGCAGCTCGCGCGGGTACTGTGGGAGGGCGGAGACGAGCACAGGAGCGGGGATGGCGATGAGCATAGTGGCGCGGTGCACTGTTGGCTTGGCCGGGTCATGCTCGTGGTTGCTGATGCGAGCTCCGGCGTCGGCGAGCGCCAGCGAGGAATTAAGAGGGTTGATACGATGATCGTGGCGCGGTTTGGCAAGGTGCGACGGTCGGGGAAGCGAGCACGAGCTCAATAGAGGCTCGGGCACGTCGCAGAGTGCGTCGATCGCATGCCAACACGCCTGGAACGACGTGGTCACCGCGTGAACTATGAAATTAGGCCGCGCTAAGCTTAAACTTCATGTCCGGTTGGTAGTCTTTAGTGGTTTGGGTGGTTCCAACACTTTGAGTTGATCCCAGGAGCTGTGTGTGTGTGTGTGGTTTACTTCAAGGTAAGTTTCTGGACAGTAACTTTTGGAGTTAACTGTGAGTGATCCAGTAAGAGTTAGAGGCTGGGCTTTGGGGTTTAGCAATCTCTTAGGAAGGTATTGAAGCTTAAGAAAATTCAACCTCATTGGATCAAGGAAAATTGTACTTGCTGTAGAAACTGCCTTTTCTAACCAGAACAGAAATGATTTTCTGTAGCAAAAATATTCCAAAAAGTTATGCAATATTTTTTGCTCAAGAAGGTGCCCTAGGGTTCAAAGAATATTTGGGAATTTTCTCATATTTTTGTGAGCAAATAAAATGGGGTTGCTTTGCAGCATATGTTGCTGACTAGGGTTTTTGAAGGGAAAATGAATATTTTTCAATTATGAAAAATATTCCTAGGATTATTTGGGGATTAATCAGAGACGAATGATGGTTTGGGGGAGAGATGAGCCACTTGGGTGAAACTCAAGTGTATGCCCAAGGTTTAAATCCAACTGAAATGATTCCAAAACCCAAATTCAAATAAAAAGGCAATCAAAATC
The DNA here is from genome assembly GCF_018294505.1 of Triticum aestivum. NCBI lineage: Eukaryota > Viridiplantae > Streptophyta > Magnoliopsida > Poales > Poaceae > Triticum > Triticum aestivum. Next base: position 281,473,494 of record NC_057812.1, on the reverse strand, counting down.
AGAAAAAGAAAAGGTGGCAAAAACCAGGTTGTCACAACCATGCCAAGTTTCATGATTTTCAGGTGTGTTTTGGATTTATAGGAATTAAAAAAACCAAGTTTGTCAATCTTTCCGGCCAAGCCACGATGCCCAGATGTTTGAATTTCATTCCCATTTCTTGCATTGGACCTAGAAATTCACCCAAGGACACACATGTGATTTTTCAACCAACTTTGGTGCACTAGAGCATGTGCTTGTAGTTCAAATTTGAATTATGCACATTAAATGCCTAGAAACTCAATTAATGTATAAAAAGGCCAAACGAACCCGGAATAATTCCAAAATTTAGCACGATACTTCTATTTGGTATAATCTGACTGTGTAAAAAAATTAAGGTCGGAGAAGGTAGTGTACATATGTCGTTATTCGCACATGGAGGTGACACATTCCCTCTCGGAACCACGAGCCTTCTTGAGGGAAGCTCTGGTTTGCAAGAAGCTTACACCAAAGCTTGTCCTAATTCAGCCAAAAAAATTACCGCGACATGTTGGTGCCATGTCATGACACCATGCCAAGCTTCATGATTTTTAGGTGTGTTTTGGATTTATAGGAATTAACAAACCAAGTTTCTCAATCTTTCCGCCCGAGCCACGATGCCCAGATGTTTGAATTTCACTCCCATTTCTTGCATGGGACCTAGAAATTCACCCAAGGACACACATGTGATTTTTCAACCAACTTTGGTGCATTGGAGCATGTGCTTGTAGATCATTGAATTATGCACATTAAATGCCCAAAAACTCAATTAATGTATAAAAAAGGCCAAACGAACCCAGAATAATTCCAAAATTTAGCATGATACTTCTATTTGGTCTAATCTACCTGTGTAAAAAATTAAGGTGGGAGGAGGCAGTGTGCGTATGTCGTTTCGCAAACGGAGGTGACACATTCCCTCTCAGAACCACGAGCCTTCTTGAGGGAACCTCCGATTTGCAAGAAGCTTACACCAAAGCTTGTCCCAATTTGGCCAAAAAATTTACTGCAGCATGTTGGTGCCATGTCATGACACCATGCAAAATTTCATGATTTTCAGGCGTGTTTTGGATTTACAGGAATTAAAAAACCAAGTTTCTCATTCTTTCCGGCCGAGCCACGATGCCCAGATGTTTGAATTTCATTCCCATTTCTTGCATGGGACCTAGAAATTCACCCAAGGACACACATGTGATTTTTCAACCAACTTTGGTGCACTGGAGAATGTGCTTGTAGTTCAAATTTGAATTATGCACATTAAATGCCCAGAAACTCAATTAATGTATAAAAAGGCCAAATGAACCTGGAATAATTCCAAAATTTAGCACGATACTTCTATTTGGTCTAATCTACCTGTGTAAAAAAATTAAGGCGGGAGAAGGCAGTGTACATATGTCGTTTCGCACACGGAGGTGACACATTTCTTTCTCGGAACCACGAGCCTTCTTGAGGAAAGCTCCGGTTTGCAAGAAGCTTACACCAAAGCCTGTCCCAATTCGGCCAAAAAATTTACCGCAACATGTTGGTGCCATGTCATGACACCATGCCAAGTTTCATGATTTTTAGGCGTGTTTTGGATTTACGGGAATTAAAAAACCAAGTTTCTCAATCTTTTCGGCCGAGCCACAACGCCCAGATGTTTTAATTTCATTCCTATTTCCTGCATGGGACCTAGTAATTCACCCAGGGACACACATGCTATTTTCCAACAAACTTTGGTGCACTAGAGCATCTGCTTGTAGTTCAAATTTGAATTATGCACATTAAATGCCCAAAAACTCAATTAATGCATAAAATGCCAAACAAACCCAGAATAATTCCAAAATTTAGCATGATACTTCTATTTGGTCTAATCTGCCTATGGAAAAAATTAAGGCGGGAGAAGGTAGTGTACGTATGTCGTTTCGCACACGGAGGTGACACGTTCCCTCTTGGAACCTTGAGGGGAGCTTCGGTTTGCAAGAAGCTTACACCAAAGCTTGTCCCAATTCGGCCAAAAAAATTACCATGGCATGTTGGTGCCATGTCATGACACCATGCCAAGTTTCATGATTTTCAGGCGTGTTTTGGATTTACAGGAATTAAAAAACCAAGTTTCTCAATCTTTCCAGCCGAGCCACGATGCCCGGATGTTTGAATTTCATTCCCATTTCTTGCATGGGACCTATAAATTCACCCAAAGATACACATGTGATTTTTCAACAAACTTTGGTGCACTGGAGCATGTGCTTCTAGTTCAAATTTGAATTATGCACATTAAATGCCTAGAAACTCAATTAATGCATAAAGAGAAAAATTCACTACAGGTCACCAAACTTGCACTGGCATTAGCTTTAGTCCCTGTAGTTAGAAATACCCGCAATATGATCACCAAACTTGCACTTAGGGGTCATCTACGGTCCAAAATATGATTTTCTATACGTACATGATCAACTGGCTGGAGTCAACGGCTGCCAATGGTACGCTGACTGCCACATGCGCTTCCTCGCTTGAATACGCAGGCAACCAGGGGTGTTTTTGCAAAACTGGCAGAACAAAAGATCTCCTTCCCCCCACCTGGTCGCGCACCTGGTCGGATCGAGCCACCTGGTCGAACCGAGCCACTCCCTCCCCTGTCCCGCGCGGACCCAGCCCGCCCGCTGCCCTCTCCAAACCCTAGCCCACCCGCCTCCCTTCGCCGCCGCCCTCGCCGCCGCCGCCGCAGCCATTGTCGCCTCCCTCTCTCCACCGCCGCCACAGACAGTGCCACCGCCCTCTCTCCTCATGTCATCTTCGAGCTCTGTTCGATCTGGGCTATGTGGCCACTCTATTGTGGTTCCTTTGATCCCGTGCCCGGATTGTGGCGAGCAGGTCAAGTTCTACCGCTCTGGCATGGACGAGCACGAGGGGTGTGTCTTCTACAGGTGCATCAAACACCAGGTCAAGTTCCTATACCTGTGTGGTACATCTTTTATTCATTGGTTCTGCATCAGATTGATGTGTAAGACTGCATTAGGGTTTGAGATCTCTTAGGGTTTTGTCAGATTGAACCCTAATGGTTAACTGGCATTAGGTTTGTACTGCAATTGGTTGGTGGTAGTTAACTGAAATTTATAGTTAATTGAACTTTTTCGGTTAACTGAAAATGCTCTATTTCTCTGTTTTATAGGTCACTCGTGATTTCTGGCGTTGGGAGCTAGAATATGTGCGGCATCTTGTTGAACATAGGGTTCTTGCTGGTGATGCTGCTGTGGATGCAATAGGAGCAGCTGAGGATAAAAGGGGGGAGCTTGAGATGCTGGCTGGAAGAGGCATGGCTGGGAGAGGTGCTGGCAGAGTTGATTTTGGTTCATTTGGCACCCCTAGTGAGAAGAACTTTTCTACCAAGCAGCAAGTTGCTATGCTGCTTGGATTAGGTAGAGAAATCCTACTGCTGCTGAAGCTGCTGATGGCTGCTGTTATGGTTGGTCAAATTAACTTTACACAGGGACCAGAACAAGATAAGTTCAGTCAAAATCATTCACCATCCCCTTAAGTTTCTTTATCTTCTCCTTGGTCTCCTCTTTGTGTTTGAATAAGTCACTATCATGTACTCAAGCTTTCTCTTCTCTTGCTTCAATTGATCCCTCTCCTGTATGACTTGCTCCCTCTCTTTCTCTGCCTTAGCCCTGAATACCTGATAAATGTTTGTTACAGATTTGTCAGTGCTCTTTTTCTTTTCAAGCTCTTCCTTTAGATCAGCCAGAGCAATTTGTGTGTTGCCTAATTGACTCATTGCCTGCTCCTTTTCAGCCACCATCTTGGCAAAATCAAGCTTGAAATGTCTCAGCTCATTCTCCATTTTTGTCTTCTCTTCCATGATCTTCAAGTTCTGTTCAGCACTCAACACATTTTCTTGTAGCCTTTGTTTTGTCTCCTCTTCATACATGCTCCATATGGTAGCCAGGCTCATCTTCAATGCTTCAGGCCACTCAGGGTCTATCCATTCCACATAGCTGCATTTAGGTACTTCCTATCATCCAAAGAAACATTCAGTTAAGTGGCATTATCTAGTTATCTGCAAATCTTCAGATAAAATGCACAGTCACTGTAAAATGATGATAAAATGGCACTATTAGCTGGATTTTGTGCAAACCTTGTGTGCACAAGCCAGGAATCTTCTTCCACTGTCAACAGATTGAAAAGCCACATGCTTCTCACACAAAGATCCATGCTCACATGTAAAGCTAGGCAGATCTATGGCCAGGCCAGTCCATTCTTTGCGGAAAATTGTTGCTGGAGGCTAAAAAAGAAAAAAATGCATTTGTTAAGTAGAACCCCTAGAAGTTGTTTAACCCTAGATGTTGTTTAACCCTAGCTGCTGTTTAACCCTAGCTGCGTGGAGGAGAGTACATGACTAACCTTGTTGGTCACTGAGTCGTCTTCAGAAGAGGTAGGGAGATCATCCCAGGACACCATGGTTGCTGCTGGTGGTGGATCAGGAAGAGCAGGAGCAGAGGAGGAGTGGAGGAAGAAGAAGGGGACCTGGTGGTGGATCTGGTGGAAGAGGAAAGAAGAAGGGGACCTGGTGGTGGATCTGGTGGTTGCTCTGGTGGTGGTGGATCTGGTGGTTGCTCTGGTGGTGGTGGACCTAGTGGTGGACCAATGGTGCATGCATAATGCAAGTTACAGGGTGTGCAAGTACAAATTGAAACCAGTTGTAGGGTGTGTAGTGTTGCCATTTCAGATAGGTGGCAAATTTCAGTTAAGCTAACTAAAATTAGTAATAACTGAATTTTTAAAGTAAACTGAATTTTGAAAAGATTACTGAATTAAAGTTCAGTTAAGACAAAGATAACTGGATTTTTACAGTTAACAAAATTTGCAGAGTTGTCTGAATTTACTTATCTAACAAAGTTCAGTTAAGACAAAGTTCAGTTCAAGCAAAGTTATATAGCAGACAAGACACATTTGGCAGCTTCTTCTTTTGGATTGTTGCCTTATATAGGAACAAGACACTTTTGGTCTCATTTTGACTTATATAGCATAAAGTTCAGACAAAATTCAGTTAACTTATACCATCAAACAACATAAACTACTCTATATAACTATGTAGCACTTCAGCATCAACAACATCAAGACAGCAGCATCAACAAGACAACATCAACAGAGAACATAAAACAACAAGAGATTAATATAGATACAGCATAGTTCAACTGCATCAACAAGTTGCCAACAGCATGAACTGCCACTTAGTTCAACATTGCCAACATTACCAACATCTCAATTAGAAATAACTTATGTGCTTAATATACAAGCACACCTAACAAACTACAATATTTAATAACTTATATGCTGAAAATTTCTATATTTCAGCATACCTAACTAACTACATCTTCTTCATCTTCTGAATGTTGGCAACTGCATCTTCTTCATCTTCTTTAGTTCTTCATCTTCTGGAGGCGCTCCGAGTGGCGAACCTCCATGTCAGCTGCCACCTTCCTCTTCTTATTCCTCTCTGGCTGAGCTACGACTTCCACTTGTGCTTGCAGGGCCAAGACCACCTCCACCTCCTGCTTGACGATGTCAGGAACATCGGGAAGCAGCTCGACGTCAATGGGGCGGTGCTTGTCACCCTCCCTAGCAACGGGCGCCACCACCTGGACCTTCGGCTTGGGGACGACGGGCGCCGCCTCCTTTACCTCTGGCTCGTCGTCAGAGAGGACAATCACGTCCGGCTCCTCCCAGCCAGTCGACCAGGATGAGTCGGCGGTGTAGCCAGAGTTCTCGTCAGAGCCAGAGTTGTACTCTGAGTCGGAGGAGATGTACTCGGACACGTCGTCGCGCCCGAGGAGGTCATACTGGTAGTGGTCCCAGTAGGCCGTGTTGACAGGCGCGGGGACGGCGAGGTCGACGTTGTGGACGCGCTCCGTTCGCGAGCCAACGTGCTCAGGATCCGGCTACCGTGGCGCGGTGGCGGACCGGTACATCACCACCAGGCTCGCTGCCCCGGGTTGTCGGAGCACGTCTCCTACATCGTGAAGCAGAGGACGAGCGCAGGAGGGATACCTTGGGGGTCGTCGCAGGCGCGTCCAGCTCGTCGTCAGTCATGACCTTGAGGAGGCCACGCGCATGGCGATGCAGCATCCCAATGCTGGGGAACCACTTCCCGATCTCCGTCAGGTCCATGCGCATCACCTTGTCGTTGCCTACAAGGTCATCGATGACCCTCTTCCAGGCAGGGCTGTTCTCCATGTCGCCGGCGGCGAGGGTTTTCTTAACGGCGGGGGTTTGGTGTGGGGTAACCGAGGCAACGTGGTTTGGTGCGGGGTGGACTGAAGGTGAGTGGCGAGTGGAGCGGTGGGTGGGTGGGCTTAAAGAGCAGACAAGGAAACGGAAGATGCGTGAGCCATTGGGCCACTAGCAACTGCTAAATAGCTAGGTTAGTACCTGCCCTTGATCAAAGCACTACTACTTACCACACTGGCATTGCCACCAACGTTCAATACCAAAGGTCCTGGGTTCGATACCCAGGCAAAACTTTTTTTGTTTGATTTTTAATTGTTTTCTTTAAAAAAAATTGGGTACATAATAATTGAGCAATAGCTCTCAAATTCAGTTTGTAGCAAATAGAGCAACATAAATTCAATCATAAAAATTACAACTTGAGCCTCAAATTCAAATTGAGCACCAAATTGAGCAATTTCAATCATAAACACAAGTTCATGGTCAGGTTGAACAAAGATGGACACATCACTTATGTCTCACTGAATTGAGCTACATTTCAGCAAAGATTGACACAGATACAAAATTGTCATGCTGCATCAAATTTAGTTTGCATCAAATTACTTATGTCTCACTAAAGAATGAGCTACATTTCAGCTCTATTAGTTTCTTCACTGGATGAACCACATTTGAGCTCAATGAGCATCAAATTACTCAGATTTAAGTTTCTGCTAAAAAATCACGTAATTACAAGTGCAACAGCACTGATTCATCTGAACTCATCAAACATGTTGACTCTATTCTTCTTGGGCACATGTCCACTTCTTGTTGGTGCACTTGGGCAAACTGATTCAACTCTTCTTCTCTTTGCCTCTTCTTGTTGTTTCTTCTTTGCTTCTTGATCTTGTTTCTTCTTTGCTGCAACAGCTCTCTTGGCTTCTTACTCTTCTCTTCTCTTCATTGCTGCCTCTGCCTTAGCTGCAATTGCTTCAATTGCCCTGGCCTCCTTCTCTTCTTGTAATGCTGCTTTTCTTGCTGCTGTTTCCTCAGCCTTCTTCTCTTTTGCTGCTCTTCTTCTTCTGGCTGCCTTCTCTGCTCTTCTGATAGCAATTTCCTGCCTCTTTGCTTCAGCCTCCTCTGCTCTCCTCTCTGCCAGCTCATTCATTCCCTCTAGTGCTTCATCTCTCCTGGCTACCATCTGCCTTTCTTTGTCTCTTTTCATCTTCAACAACTTCATGGTCATGTTGCCACCATTTGTAGCTATTGTTGTATGTGCTAAAGCTTGAGAACTGGATGCCTGTAATATGAATGATGAATCTGGCAGTGTGCTTTCAGTTTCTTCTCTAGGTACAGGCCTAGACTTCTGCATCTTAAGAAGCATTGTATATCCAAAGTCTTGCACCTGTGGACAGCCAACCATGACATGCTATCATCACTGGTGTATCATATTAAATACTACCTAAAAGAAATGAACAAAAAAGATAAGAATTTACCTGAAAAAGAACTGGTGTATCATATTCATCCTCTTGTTGCTGCACTGGGCAATCATTCTATGTGGCATTGACATCCTATTGTGTAAGTTGGCCATCATCTTGTGTGACATGAACCTCCTCCTGTGTCACTTGCTCATCATCTTGTGTGACATGAACCTCCTCCTGTGTCACTTGCTCATCATCTTGTGTGACATGAACCTCCTCCTGTGTCACTTGCCCACCATCTTGTTCATCATCAGACACATCCTCAGGAATAGCCCTTGGCCCCCTTCTTACTGGTAGTTTTGGCAGAATGCCAACTTTTTTATATTACATCCTTTGATGTTGTGACCCTGTTCATGGCAGTATGAACATGTTATTGTGCCTCCATGTCTGTTCAGTACCTTTGTGCCATGTTTCTTTTCAATCTCATAAGGTTGCTTTCTCCTACTCTTGTTTGAAGGCCTCCCAACTTTCTTTTCATAGACAGGTGGTTTGATTTCACAAGCATTCATCTTTTGCCACTCACTCCTATCTCTACAAGGCTTGATAATTGGCTTGTATGCTAACTTGAATGCTTCTATACTGTAGTAGGAGTGCACCAAACTCTCTGGGTCAATTCTCTCATGTCTACAGCATGCAATTGCATGGTGGCATGGGACTCCACTAAGATCCCACCTTTTGCATGTACAACTCTCTTCCTTAAGGTCAACAATGTATGTCTTGGTCCTGTTGTCAACCTGGAAGATGCCATCACCAGCCCCTAAAACCATGCATGTAGCTGCCAGCTCTATATTCCTTTGAATTCTTTTCCTTATTTTTGGGCATACAGAACCAGGCCAGTTCTCTGTCTCTTTTCTTTTGTTGTAGAATCTGACCATGAGCTGAGTTTTGATCTTCTCAATCATTGATCTGAGATGCATCTCCCTAGCCTCAAGAATATATTTGTTGAAAACCTCACAGTTGTTGTTCAGAAGGATATCACACTTGACCAAGTCTCTTTGGAATCCCCTAACCCAAGTGTTGGGTGGTAGCTGCTCAAGCCATTTGTATGCTTCTATGCTGATGACCTTCATTTCCTCCATGCTTGCAGCCCACAGCTCTGGTGTTGTGCTCCTTGCACACTTCCATAACTGGTTCTTAAGACCATCTCCTTTGTGTGTTTGCTGAAAATTCTGCCATATATGCCTAACACGGTGTCTGTGCTCTGCATTAGGAAAGTGCTGCCTCACTCCCTTGATCAGCCCCTTTTGCTTGTCTGACATTATAGTCCATGGCTCTGTGTTCAGAATTCCCAGGTCACTCTTCAGGTTTGACAGAAACCATTTCCATGTGCCAGTGTTCTCTACCTCAACAACAGCAAAAGCCAGAGGGTAAATGCAGTCATTAGGATCCATGCCAACAGCACAAAGCATAACACCTCCATACTTTGTCTTCAGGTGGCATCCATCCAAACAAATGACAGGCCTACATGCTTGCATGAAACCCCTTTTGCAGGCATCCAGAGAGAAATAACAACTTCCAAATATGCCATCATTGACACCTACATAGAAAGAGCTGCCTGGGTTTGATCTTTTGAATTCTGCTGCATAATCCTTCAATGACTTTCTTCACTAGTCTCCTGACCCTTCTAAGTTTGCTCCTTGTGGTTGTCATGTTCCAATCCTTCTGAACAACCCTTGAAAAATTCTTCATGTTCATGTTTTCATCTGCTCTGAATGAATTAAGATACTTCCCTGCCATGAAAGGGGCAGTGAATGACTTGACACTCCATTTCTTTATGTAGGTATGATTTGGGTTATACTTCTTGACCATGAAGCAGTTGATTCTCCCATCAAATGATGCATACAAAGACCATGGACACTCATCTTCACAAATGCCTTTAACTCTTTTCCTATCATTTCTAGGGCACTTGATGTCAACCCTTTCATGACAGTTATACTCCTTGATAGCCCTCCTCAGTAACTCAACACTAGCAAATGTCTGACCCACTTTGAACTCTGGTTTAGCCAGGTCCTCTTCTCTGAAACTCTTGAAATTAAGCTTAACCTTATCTTCATCAGATGAAGGCAAGCACATGTCCACATCTTCAGTAGGATCATCAGCTTCTTCTTGGACTACTTTACCTTTGCCTTTGTCACAGTCAACATTCTTGTCAAACAAGTCATCATCATCTTGCAGATCAATGTCTGAATCAACAAATTGTGGAATGTAATCTTCATTTGAATCTTGCATTACTGAACATTCAACTATGTCTACTGCATCCATGTTCAAACACCTAGAGGATTTCCTGGCCCTAAACCCAAACTGAGATGAAAGGTAAGTTGTTCCTGGCAGGGGTGGACTTGGTATGAAATCATCTTCTTCTGACTCTGCTCCACTTTCTGACTGTGTTTCATCTTGCTCTTGCTCTTGATCATGCTGAGGCAGCTCCTGTTCCACTTGAGGGAGCTCAGCCTGCTCCTCTAGCTGCTGTTGTGTCTGCTCTGCTTGCTCCTCATGCTCTTGATCATGCTGAGGCAGCTCCTGTCCCACTACAGTGAGCTCAGCCTGCTTCTCTAGCTGCTGTTGTGTCTGCTCTGCTTGCTCCTCATCCACTTGATCAGCCTTCTCCTTCTTTTCCCTAATGCCACTGAACCTGACAACTGGAGGATCCTCATCATCAGAATGAACTTGTACAACAGAAATATATGATCTCATGCTCTTATCATGATCAAGAAATATCTGTTGGAAGTGGTTGCCATTTAGAACACAATCCTTCATGTTTTCTGTCATAGTGTTGTCCCCTATCTTGATCTCTCTTAATCCATTCTTGTACACTGTCAACCCAGGAACACACCAATAAGCCTTGATCCTCCCCTCAAACTCATACCCAATTTCCTCAACCAGACTAGCAACAATAGTAGGTGGCCAGTTATCTATGTCACAGTAGTCATACCAAATGGAGTGGCCTTTGTGGTAACCCCTATGCTTGCTTGCACAAAAGAAATAGCCACCATGTATGACCTCGACGGAGAAGTGGTTGCTTAGGGGTCCTGCAAAACATTCAAATTTCCAATGTTCAGACAAGATAAACAGAGACATTTATGAATGTTCAGTCAAGCTGAAAATATTCAGTTAACTCCAAAAGTTCAGTTACTGTATCAAACCACCAGTAGTTCAGTTACTATATCAAACCAAATATGTTTGTTCAGTTAACTCCAAAAGTTCAGTCACTGTTATCAAGCAGTAAAGTAAAGTAATTGCACTAGAACAAGCAAGGTGGCAATGCTCAGTGTCAATGTTCAGTTATTGTACTAAATCAAGTTCAGACATTTCATTGTAAATTTAGTTATCTTACATGTTGCAGAAAGAAAGTATGGGTTCATGGCCTCCACCGAACAAAGACATGATCTTTCATGGGCAAAACGATCATATCATGCGCAAAATGATCATCTTCATATCATGATCAACAACCAGGCCATATCAAGCAAAGAAACAGGGGAGAAGCAAGCATGGCCTTCCCCTTGCATGTTCCAAAATCAAGCCCTAATTTTTCTCTGCAAACCCTAGATCATCTCCAAATACAAGATCCATAGCCCATCAGAAACCCTAGCTTTGATCTGTGGCCCTGCTCAACGCCCGCTGCTAAATCCCTAAACCCTACACCATCCATGGCAAAAGGGGGGAGAAAAGCCCAAACCCTAGCAGTTGTGCGCAATTGACCCAAACGCAAGCTCTTCCCCGAAGCTTTCATGGACAAATTGAGTACAGAACCTGCCGGCGGCGGGGACATACCATAAAGGGGTGGCGAGGCATGCTCGTCACGACGCGAAGGTGCGAGAGGGACGTCACGCAGGCCCCTCCCAAATGGCGCGGACGGAGGCGGCGCAGCGTCCAACGACGAGCTCATGGTGCCGTCGCCACGCTCGCCCATGCCAGAGACGACGAACCACCTCGGCAGCAACGACGAACCAGGGGCGGAGAAACAGGGGAGGGAGTGGCTCGGTCCGACCCGACCAGGTGGCTCGATCCGACCAGGTGGGGGAGGAGATCTTTTAATAACTGCCAGTTTTGCAAAAAACACCCCTGGTTGCCCGCGTATTCGAGCGAGGAAGCGCATGTGGCAGTCAGCGCACCGTTGGCAGCAGTTCACTCCAGCTAGCTCATCATGTACGTATACAAAATCATATTTTGGACCGTAGATGACCCCTAAGTGCAAGTTTGGTGATCGTATTGCGGGTACAGGGACTAAACCTAACGCCAGTGCAAGTAAATGGACCTGTAGTGAATTTTTCTCATGCATAAAAATGCCAAACGAACCCAGAATAATTCCAAATTTAAACACGACACTCATGTACTACTTGCATGTTCACTGTACGTAAATGTTCTAGCAATTCAAACACCATCCTTTCCCTCCGTAACACCATTTTGTCTTTCAAAACATAATGAAAAAATCAGGTATACCACAAACAATTTACTAGAAAGAATCATGTGGGATGTGATATAAAATATCTAGGCGCACCGTCTTGTCTGACTTATGTAGGAAGCTTCGTCGTCTACAGTCCACCGCCCCCGCTTGAACCACACTTGCACGCCAGTTTCTCACGGCACCAAGAGAAAAACAATTGCCACCACGGAAATATCTATCTCCCTGTCCCCTCCCTCCCACCAAAAGCCACATTTGCACTGTTCCTCCTTGCTTTCCAAGTTCAAACCTTCGTTGTTGCTTACTGGCAACTCAGCCTCCTCGCTGGCGACCCTTCTTCTTGCAGCGCCACCTCCTCGCCGGCGACCCTTCTTCTTGCAGCGCCACCTCCTCGCCGGCGACCCTTCTTCTTGCAGTGTCGCCTCCTCGCTGACGACCCTTCTTCTTGCTGCACGACCTCTTCGTCGTCGACCCTTCTTCTTGTTGCGCGGCCTCGTCGATATGGTTAGGTAATACACACCCCACCAACACCATCCTCCTCCTTTCCCATCCCACATGCCCCGACCAACAGCACGACACCTTCCACCGAAATCACTGTCCCCCTCCTCCAATTAAGCGTCGCCCATAGCCATTTTGCATGCAGTATAATGTGGAGCACAGTAGCATGCGGCCGCACGCGTGCACGAGGTCGCTATGGCTACCATGCATGCCGACCGCCAGATCTTGGAGGACACCTCATCTTCGAGGCCACCGTCAACACCGCCACGCGGTTGTCTACTTTAAAATATAGTTCGTGTTGTTTTCTCGAGGCCACCGACAGTGCCTTCTAGTGATTTGTCCTCTGTAATGTTAATATGCAATCTAATGTTCAGTTAACAGCTTGGTCCTCTGAAATGTAATGTTCAGTTAACACTTTGGTCCTCTGAAATGTAATGTTCAGTTAACAGTTTGGTCCAACAATTGCTACATTTCGTAGTACTATTCTCAAGCATTCTTTGTTTTGTTAACTGTCTTATCTTCTATTCCCTCCGTTCTAAATTACTTGTCGCGGGTATGGATGTATCTAGATGTATTTTAGTTCTAGGTACCTACATTTCTGTGACAAGTAATTTGGAATGGAGGGAGTAGTACATGTTTCTATTCTGCAATGTCGTGCTCAGTTAACTATTTTGGTTCATTTGGTCTGCCATCCATTTAACTGTTTGGTTCAGTTCTACAATTTGATTTTCATTTGTTGTGGGTACAATTTTGTATTGTTATGCATGTGACACCAATCGAATTTGGATGTACTCAATACATATTCTACTGATAGTATGGAAACTCTGAGTTAACCTGATCAAGATCTTCCTTATGTGTGTTGCGGGGAAACAATGGGAGACACTGTGGTTTACCATCGAGGTTTGTTCAAGCATGGTCCTTTGGCTAATAGCACATTATTGTGCAGTTGCAGGAATCATTCTAATATTTAGGTTTCTTACAATTTGGTCTTGCACATGTAGGTCCTGCTGTCAGAGGCTTAGACCCACTGTTCGACCCATTTTGCATATGGGGAAATGAGATGTCCATGAATATCAGTCAAGTCAAGAAACTCAGAAAGATTTTAGGATGAAGAAACTTGCAATGAATAACAGCAAGATCTTTGTTTGCACAATGAAGAAGACATCAGTCAACTATAGGATGGTACTAACACTTTTACCTTGTTTTTACCCCTTGCGCCATTTCAAAATTTATAACAGTGATTTATGCATATCTTTGTTTTCGGTACTTTTCAAAGCAGTTCACCAATGATTACCTCTCAAACCACCTGCATGGTCAAGAGGCGAGGAAGGTATTCATTCAACACCCATGGTACAATATTGAAGTCTTGCTGAAGAGGATGAATGTTGGGCAGGCAATTATCCATAGCCATTGGCCTAAAGTTGCAAGGACATTCAACATCACTCAAGGCTCAATATTTGCCTTCCGCTTCTGTAGTTTCCCAGATGAGATTCATCTGTCTATTTACCTTGTATGATGCTACTTTCCAAAGGTTTTTGATGCTGCATGTGAAACTTGGTGCTGTTATGTAATGGTGTAACTGAGTGGCGAAGCTATCTGATGTAATTCGATTATGAAATCCTGGTTGCTGTTATACGGATATGAAATATGTACTGTGTTTTATAAGAAATATCAATTTTATTAGTACATGGACTATTAATAATAGGCTAATTACCCTGCTTACTGGGATTTTCTATTGCAGACGGTTACTCAGACATCACCATGGGCGATGAACTCAAACAACCCGCACGGTTTCTAGAAAGTAGGCGTGTTCGATCAACTAACAATCACATACGGCTTCCGGCAGTGAACACTTTGCGTTAGGCCATCTTGCACAAACATTTCCACACAAAGAACTGTGTGTGATATACATACGAATGGAAATGATTTTCTGGGATTCATCGTGTGGGATGTACATACGAACGGAAACAATTGGGTTTCGATGCCCAGCCAGATCGCACACGAGCTCATTTTGTGTGCCAGGAGGGCCTATCCCCGACGGATTCTAGGTGGTGTGGGAAGGACCCCCCCTATCGCCCACACTCACTTGGCGACGGTTCCAAATGTCGTCACGGAAAGGGGTTAAAAATTGTTTGTATAGCACGTCGTTGTACCAGTGAACACATAGCTACTGGTACATACCCTCAGCCCGAGGGTGAACTACTCCCTCCTCGTCATGGAGACCACCGGGATGATGAAGATGGCCACCGGTGATGGTTTCCCCCTCCGGCAGGCTGCCGAAACAGGCTCCCCGATTGGTTTTTCGTGGCTATAGAGGCTTGCGGCAGCGGAACTCCTGATCTTGGTTTCTTTCTGGGGGTTTCGTGATTTATAGGAATTTTTGGCGTCGGTTTCATGTCTGGGGGGGTTCCCGAGGGACCCATAAGGTAGGGGCGTGCCCTAGGGGGGCACGCCCTCCACCCTTGTGGTTGCCTCGGGACTCCTCTGGTCCATCTCCGATGCCCCGTGGGTCTCTTTTGGTCCATAAAAATTCATATTTAAGTTTCAACTCGTTTGGACTCCGTTTGATATTCCTTTTCTGTAAAACTCAAAAACAAGGAAAACACAGAAACTGGCACTGGGCTCTAGGTTAATAGGTCAGTCCCAAAAATAATATAAAGTAGCATATTAATGCATATAAAACATCCAAAACAGATAATATAATAGCATGGAACAATAAAAAATTATAGATATGTTGGATATGTATCAGCGGGTACGAATGTCGGCCAGAATGGCTTCCTTCTTTGGTGACACTTCGTCCTTCGCCATCAGTTCACCCTCCTTATCGTCCAGCTCACAGTTTAGCCGTTCCACCTGGCAAGCAAGAAGGCGAATGGACAACATGGCTATCAAGCTCTAACCTAGTCGAATGGGCTAAGGGCGTTGGGCAAGAGACACGAAGGAAGAAGATGGAGAAGTACGAGGGGCTACGATGTGAAAGATCCCCTCCCGCATCTTTAATAAGCGGCGAGAGGTGAACGACCATGGCCCAGTAGGCATATGATGGGACTGCCATGAACTTTACGTACGTGAGCCTGCCCAAGATGACATGGTAGCCGCTCTAGAAGGGAGCAACCTCGAACTGAACTGTCTCGCTTCAATAATTGTGTTCTTCTTCGAAGACAACCTCGAGCTCGATTTGCCCTTGTTTGTCGTAGATGTGGTCTACTAGGTGTGGGAGCAAGATGTTGAAAAGTCACCCTGATCCATCAACAACCAGCTCAAATGAGCTGAACATTAGGGATTGGACTGGCAGGAACTCTAACTCTCCTTGCCGGGTTAGCGCTCCGATCGACGTCGCTTGTGCCTGGTGCGCTAACTGATGAAGCGAAATACCATCACATCCCTCGGTAGGGTTCATGACAAGATCAGAAGTACCGGAACGGAGTCTGCACACAAAATTTACCGAGGTTCGGGCCTCCGGAGAGTAATACCCTACATGCTTCCTCTTCTTGTTATTCATGGTGAGGGGATACCTCATGCAGAGGACTACAATGGTGTACAAGATTGCTACCGAGAGTTTGGATCTAATATTGGATGGCAATGAGGACCCTATACCTCCCTTTATATATATAGACAAGAGAGGTCTAGGGTTTACACTGGGCTAGATTTGACCTAGGGCCCGTCGCCTTCTAGCCTTGGAGAGCACGAAAAGTCGGCTTCACCTATTTGGGTTCCCATTCAATCTTAGGCTTTAATGTGCCCTACGTCACTTATGAGGCCAGGCTCCTTTATGTTATGTACACCAGATACAGGACCCCGTAAGTGGGTGGGTCAAAAAATTTGATCCTGCCCAATGATTCACACATCTACTCGTGGACCGAGGTCTGGTCATCCGAGCCATGGAGCTTCTAGATGCGATCTAACATCTCATACGGTAGGGATTTCTCGCTTTCAACTATGGCCCTATCGAAGGTTGGGTCTGGTGGGAATTTGTTTGAGATCAGATCTAACATGGCCTCGGGCTCTTCATCGTCTAGGATAGATGCCTGGTTCGTAATGGTGGTGCTTGGTTCTAGACTTAAGGTTAGATACAAGGTAGAGATTATGCCTGAGGGAGTCCTGGATGAGGGGGTCCTCGGGTGTCCGGGCTATTTGATATGGGTCGGACTGATGGGCCGTGAAGATACAACTAGAAGACTTTCCCCTGTGTCCAGGTAGGACTCCTGTATGCGTGGACGGCAAGATTGGTGTCCGGATATGTTGTTTCCTTCCCCCACAAACCGACTCTGTACCAACCTTGCCCCCCCCCCCCGGTGTGTATATAAACCAGAGGGTTTAGTCTGTAGAGGCTACCATAATTCTCATAGGCTAGACAGCTAGGGTTTAGCCATTACGGTCTCGTGGTAGATCAACTCTTGTAACCTCTATACTCATCAAATACAATCAAGCGGGATGTAGGGTTTTACCTCCATTAAGAGGGCCCGAACCTAGGTAAACATTATGTCCCACTTGTCCCTTGTTACCATCAATCCTCAGACGCACAGTTCGGGACCCCCTACCCGAGATCAGACGGTTTTGACACCGACATTGGTGCTTTCATTGAGAGTTCCATTGTGTTGTCGATAGAAGGATCGATGGCTCACCTTGTCATCAACGATGATATCACTTCTAGAAGGAACCTAACTTCAGGACAGGTCCCCCAGCTCGGTGGTTTCACCATGGGCGCGCGCATGGCCGTTAAGCCAATGTCGGCCCCCACGATCGCCAAACATCACCTCCGCATTAGCCTCGAACACTCCGAAAAGATGGATCTGGTGGATATCTTGTCCTTGAATGAGCTGCTAGATTGCATCGCCGCCCTTGAGCTTGCAACAGACTATGATCAGATCGGGCTCAAACCCGATCAGAGGGAAATCAAGTCCCCACTGACCACCCATCTGGTAGCGGTCGTCGAGGAACGAGCCGAAAACACCTCTTCCCCTAAGTTAAAAACCAGCTATGTCCGGATCTCTGAGCCCCTCGAGCCGGACACCCTCCCTCCGGACGAGACTTCATGTCCTACGAACTCAGGGTCAGACATAGAGCCTAGAAAGCACCTAGATCTTCCCGGGCCCAAACTGGTGACCTCGGAGATTTTTCAAGCTCCAGATTCAATCTTGAGTCAGGATTCAGGTTTTAGCCCACCCACCCACCACAATCAATACTCTCCAAGTAATTTAGGCCCTCCAAACATATGTGACCTAATGTATGTTCAGCAGCAACCTCGGGAAATAGTCCATCACTTCTGGGCCAGATTCCTCCTTGTTAAAAACAAGATCAAAGATTGATGCAATGACGAAGCAATTTTGGTTTTTTATCGTAATTGTACGGACGAGGGAATTCTTAACGCCCTTAACCGCCGCCGCATACAGACCTTCACGGAATTATCACACTTAGTATATAAGTATTGTGCGATGGAAAGCACATGGAAGGACCAGCAAGCCCGGTAGGAACCTACTGCCTTTAAGCGGTCCACCGCACGGGAAAAACGGATACACCCCTGCGAGCCATCCGACCATAAGCCCGTTGGCAAGAAAAACAAACCCCTCACGGGGCACAGAACAGTTCTTGATGAACTCCTTGACAAACCTTGTCAGATACATGCGACGCCGAGTACCAAACCAACTCACAGCCTGTGGGCATGCTGGGTACTCCATCAAGTAGCTAAAAGCGGTGAGGCTATCCTCACCAACGTTACTCCAGCGAAGCATTCTTTGGAGGATGACGATCTTAACGTATTTACGGTCTTCGAGACCTTCTCTTCAAATAATCGGTGCAAAAGGGCACTCCACGACCTCGCCGAATCAACCAAGTAACCGCAATGAACCTGTCAAATGTGGGGTTCCGGCTACCCTTAAGGTTCGAACACTTGGGTGTGCGCGAAGTCTTTCCCTTCTACCAACCTATGCTCTAGCTCGCTAAGATCTTGCGGACGAACTAGTGTTAGTGTTATGCCTTTCTCTTTATATAAAACACTTGATTTGAATAAACTCACACTCCCCTTATGTCAAATCTATAAATTTGGGTTGAATACTCTACCCTTGAAAACGGTTGCGATCCCCTTTACTTGTGGGTTATCAAGACCTTTTTCTGGCGTCGTTGCCTGGGATCATAGCTATATTTGTTGAGTCACTTGGGATTATTATCAATTTATCACTATGAAGAATCTGAAGGCTAAGACTAAGATATTTCCCTCAAAGACGAGGGGAGGTAAGGAACTGCCATCCATTTCTGCTTTAGATTCATCTTCTCTTATAAGTAAAATTGCAACACCACCACATGATATTAATTCTAATATGTCGCAAGTTATTGATGATGCTACTTCTGTTATGGATAATGCTTATGATGATGCTAGTACCTTGCTTGATAATGATGATGTGCCACTTAGTTAATTTCTTGATGAACAAATTGCTAGAGTAATACAACATGGTGTTGTTGAATCTGATGATGAGCTTGAAACTGAAACTCCTGAAACACCTGCTAGAACTAGTCTTCCTAGATATGAATTGCCTAAGGTACCAGAAGGTTATGTTATAAGTGAAGAAACAACTAGAGATATTCTTGCTTGCAGAGATAGAGATGATCTAGAGAAATTATTATGCAAGTATAAAGAAAAATCTCTGAATGCTAGAATGAAATATGATCCTAAGTTTGCTACTTCACCTATCTTTATTGATGATAAGGATTACGAATTCTCTGCCGACCCAGAGTTAATTACTTTGGTTGAATCTGATCCTTTCCATGGTTATGAAACTGAAACTGTTGTGACACATCTTACTAAGTTGAATGACATAGCCACCCTTTTTACTCATGATGGGAAAACTCACTACTACTTTATTCTCAAATTATTTCCGTTCTCATTAAAGGGTGATGCTAAAGCTTGGTACAATACTATTGCTCCTGGTTGTGTGCGTAGTCCCAGGATATGATTTATTACTTCTCTAAAAAATATTTCCTCGGTCATAAGAAACAAGCTGCTTTACAGGAAATATTTAACTTTGTGCAAACTAAAGAAGAGAGTCTCCCACAAGCTCGGGGGAGGCTTTGCCAGTTACTTAATGCTTTGCCTGATCATCCTCTTAAGAAAAATGAAATACTTGATATATTCTATAATGGACTAACCGATGCTTCTAGGGACTTCCTAGATAGTTGTGCCAGTTGTGTTTTCAAGGAACGAACTGTTGGACAAGCTGAAGAATTATTGAATAATATATTGAAAAATGATGATGATTGGACTCTTCCTGAACCACCACCTAAACCCACTCCGAAGAAGAGGGGTATATTATATCTCAGTCCTGAAGATATGCAAGAGGCAAAGAAATCTATGAAGGAAAAAGGTATTAAAGTTGAGGATGTTAACATTTTACCTCCTATTGAAGAAATACATGGGCTTAATACACCACCACTGCCTAAGGTGGTAGAGGTAAATTCTCTAATGAAGTTCAATGATAATGACAATCCTCACAATATGCATCCTAGCCAATGCCTTTATGAGTTTGAAAATTATATTAGAAAACAAGATCACTTCAATGCAAATGTTATGAAACAATTGATATACAATTCTGATATGATAGCTCGCTTGAGCGACTTGTTATTTAGAATCTCGAATGATGTTAGAGGTGTTGGAAAACATGCTTCTGTGGTTCAAACTCAGTTAGAACAAGTTGCTAAATCACAAAGAGAATTGCTTTATGAAATGAATAATAATAATAATATACATGACTTTTCTGTTAGAGTTGCAACTAGAGGAGGTAAAATGACTCAGGAACCACTTTTATCTGAGGTACACCCAAAAAGAATAGAACAGGATTCACAAAGGAACAACATCACTACACCTAGTCCTTCTAAAAACAAAAAAAATGATAGGACTTTGCACACTTCTAGTGAACCTGAAATAGAAAAACCTCCTGATAATGATAATGAAACTTCAATCTCAGATGCTGAAACTCAGTCTGGTAATGAACACTCACCTAGTGATAATGAAAAAGATAATGCTGATGTTCATGAAAATACTCAACCAAATAATAAAGAACCAGACAATGATGTTGAGATAGAACCACCAGTTGATCTTGATAACCCACAATTTAAGAATAAAAGGTATGATAAAAGAGACTTCATTGCTAGAAAACACGGTAAAGAAAGAGAACCGTGGGTTCAAAAACCTATGCCTTTCCCACCTAAGTCAACTAAAAAGAATGATGATGAAGAATTTGAATGCTTTGCTGAAATGTTGAGGCTAGTCATTTTGCGTACTCGCTTGACTGATATCTTGAAAATGCCTCCTTATGCAAAGTATATGAAAGACATCATCACAAATAAGAGAAAAATATCGGAAGCTGAAATCTGCCCTATGCTTGCTAATTACACTTTAAAGATGGAGTACCTAAAAAACTTGGAGATCCGGGAATACCAACTATACCTTGCTCCATCAAAAAGAATTATGTGAAAATTGTTTTGTGTGATTTAGGAGCTAGTGTTAGTGGTATGCCTTTCTCTTTATATAAAAGACTTGATTTGAATAAACTCACACTCCCCTTGTGTCAAATCTATAAATTTGGGTTGAATACTCTACCCTTGAAAACGGTTGCGATCCCCTGTACTTGTGGGTTACCAAGACCTTTTTCTGGCGCCGTTGCCTGGGATCATAGCTATATTTGTTGAGTCACTTGGGATTATTATCAATTTATCACTATGAAGAATCAGAAGGATGCTAAGACTAAGATATTTCCCTCAAAGACGAGGGGAGGTAAGGAACTGCCATCCATTTCTGCTTTAGATTCATCTTCTCTTATAAGTAAACTTGCAACACCACCACATGCTATCAATTCTAATATGTCGCAAGTTATTGATGATGCTACTTCTGCTATGGATAATGCTTATGATGATGCTAGTACCTTGCTTGATAATGATGATGTGCCACTTGGTTAATTTCTTGAGGAACAAATTGCTAGAGTAATACAACATGATGTTGTTGAATCTGATGATGAGCTTGAAACTGAAACTCCTGAAACACCTGCTAGAACTAGTCTTCCTAGATATGAATTGCCTAAGGTACCAGAAGGTTATGTTATAAGTGAAGAAACAACTAGAGATATTCTTGCTTGCAGAGATAGAGATGATCTAGAGAAATTATTATGCAAGTATAAAGAAAAATCTCTGTTGCTAAGTTACTACTGCTATCATCACTGTTACACTTACTACAAAACTGTTATCACTATTACCGTTACTGTTACTGCCATCACTACTATCAAAACTATCATATTACTTTGCTACTAATTACTTGCTACAGATAATTAATCTCCAGGTGTGGTTGAGTTGACAACTCAGCTGCTAATACCTTCTAATATTCGTTGGCTCCCCTTGTGTCAAATCTTTAAATTTGGGTTGAATACTCTACCCTTGAAAACGGTTGCGATCCCCTATACTTGTGGGTTATCAAGACCTTTTTCTGGCGTCGTTGCCTGGGATCATAGCTATATTTGTTGAGTCACTTGGGATTATTATCAATTTATCACTATGAAGAATCTGAAGGATGCTAAGGCTAAGATATTTCCCTCAAAGACGAGGGGAGGTAAGGAACTGCCATCCATTTCTGCTTTAGATTCATCTTCTCTTATAAGTAAACTTGCAATACCACCACATGCTATCAATTCTAATATGTCGCAAGTTATTGATGATGCTACTTCTGCTATGGATAATGCTTATGATGATGCTACTACCTTGCTTGATAATGATGATGTGCCACTTGGTTAATTTCTTGATGAACAAATTGCTAGACAACATGATGTTGTTGAATCTGATGATGAGCTTGAAACTGAAACTCCTGAAACACCTGCTAGAACTAGTCTTCCTAGATATGAATTGCCTAAGGTACTAGAAGGTTATGTTATAAGTGAAGAAACAACTAGAAATATTCTTGCTTGTAGAGATAGAGATGATCTAGAGAAATTATTATGCAAGTATAAAGAAAAATCTCTGAATGATAGAATGAAATATGATCCTAAGTTTGTTACTTCACCTATCTTTATTGATGATAAGGATTACGAATTCTCTGTCGATCCAGAGTTAATTACTTTGGTTGAATCTGATCCTTTCCATGGTTATGAAACTGAAACTGTTGTGACACATCTTACTAAGTTGAATGACATACCCACCCTTTTTACTCATGATGAGAAAACTCACTACTACTTTATTCTCAAATTATTTCCGTTCTCATTAAAGGGTGATGCTAAAGCTTGGTACAATACTCTTGCTCCTGGTTGTGTGCGTAGTCCCAGGATATGATTTATTACTTCTCTAAAAAATATTTCCTCGGTCATAAGAAACAAGCTGCTTTACAGGAAATATTTAACTTTGTGCAAACTAAAGAAGAGAGTCTCCCACAAGATCGGGGGAGGCTTTGCCAGTTACTTAATGCTTTGCCTGATCATCCTCTTAAGAAAAATGAAATACTTGATATATTCTATAATGGACTAACCGATGCTTCTAGGGACTTCCTAGATAGTTGTGCCGGTTGTGTTTTCAGGGAACGAACTATTGGACAAGCTGAAGAATTATTGAATAATATATTGAAAAATGATGATGGTTGGACTCTTCCTGAACCACCACCTAAACCCACTCCAAAGAAGAGGGGTATATTATATCTCAGTCCTGAAGATATGCAAGAGGCAAAGAAATCTATGAAGGAAAAAGGTAGAGGATGTTAACATTTTACCTCCTATTGAAGAAATACATGGTCTTAATACACCACCAATGCCTAAGGTGGTAGAGGTAAATTCTCTAATGAAGTTCAATGATAATGACAATCCTCACAATATGCATCCTAGCCAATGCCTTTATGAGTTTGAAAATTATATTAGAAAACAAGATCACTTCAATGCAAATGTTATGAAACAATTGAAATACAATTCTGATATGATAGCTCGCTTGACCGACTTGTTATTTAGAATCTCGAATGATGTTAGAGGTGTTGGAAAACATGCTTCTATGGTTCAAACTCGGTTAGAACAAGTTGCTAAATCACAAAGAGAATTGCTTTATGAAATGAATAATAATAATAATATACATGACTTTTCTGTTAGAGTTGCAACTAGAGGAGGTAAAATGACTCAGGAACCACTTTTATCTGAGGTACACCCAAAAAGAATAGAACAGGATTCACAAAGGAACAACATCACTACACCTAGTCCTTCTAAAAAGAAAAAAATGATAGGACTTTGCACACTTCTAGTGAACCTGAAATAGAAAAACCTCCTGACAATGATAATGAAACTTCAATCTCAGATGCTAAAACCCAGTCTGGTAATGAACACTCACATAGTGATAATGAAAAAGATAATGCTGATGTTCATGAAAATGCTCAACCAAATAATAAAGAACCAAACAATTATGTTGAGATAGAACCACCAGTTGATCTTGATAACCCACAATTTAAGAATAAAAGGTATGATAAAAGAGACTTCATTGCTAGAAAACACGGTAAATAAAGAGAACCGTGGGTTCAAAAACCTATGCCTTTCCCACCTAAGTCAACTAAAAAGAATGATGATGAAGAATTTGAACGCTTTGCTGAAATGTTGAGGCCAGTCATTTTGCGTACTCGCTTGACTGATATCTTGAAAATGCCTCCTTATGCAAAGTATATGAAAGACATCATCACAAATAAGAGAAAAATATCGGAAGCTAGAATCTGCCCTATGCTTGCTAATTACACTTTAAAGATGGAGTACCTAAAAACTTGGAGATCTGGGAATACCAACTATACCTTGCTCCATCAAAAAGAATTATGTGAAAACTGTTTTGTGTGATTTAGGAGCTAGTGTTAGTGTTATGCCTTTCTCTTTATATAAAAGACTTGATTTGAATAAACTCACACCTACTGAAATATCTTTGCAAATGGATGATAAATCAACTACCATACCTATCGGTATCTGTGAGGATGTGCCCGTTGTTGTTGCTAATGTTACTATTTGACAGACTTTGTTATACTTGAGATGCCTGAGGACGACAACATGTCGATTATCCTTGGTAGACCCTTCTTGAATACTGCAGGGGCTGTTATTAATTGCAATAAAAGCAAGGTCAATTTTCATATCAATGGTAATGAGCATATGGTGCACTTTTAGAAGAAACAATTCCAAGTGAATGGTATTAATGTTATCAAAAAATCTCTGACAATCACTATTGGAAGTTTTCAAATACCTCTACCTACTATCAAAAGGAAATATGAAATGCTTATTGTTGGGGACATTCATATCCCCATTGAGGTAACTTAGTGATTTATGTAAGTTCTTCGGTTTCATGCTAATCGAAAGTGGTTGTTAATAAGACTTGATCAACCTTATTAATGGATCATTTTTGAACGGTATAAAGTTGATGAATTTAGTAAGCACTACCTTCTGTCCCTACTTTTTGTTCTCTGTTTTTATTAGTGAAATAAAATAAAATGCCATGTCTTGTCTGTTTCTGAATTTCCCGTGCAATAACAAATGACCCAAAAATAAAATTCTCAGAATGCCCTGAAAATTTAATATGATTTTTTTCTGAATATTTCTGAATTTCTGGTGCAAATAATATCAGAGGGAGGTGCACCAGGTGGGCACAACCACCTGGGCGCGCCAGGACCCGCAGGCCCACCCTGGTGGGTTGTGGTCCCCACGTGGTCCCCCTCACTTATCTCTTTACACCACATCATCACCCACCTCCAGAAAAAATTATGCATTGCTCTCTCTCTCGTGTTCTTGCTCTCAAGCCAGCGGATTTCGATCTCTTTGCTCGAAGCTCCGTTTCTGAAACTGTTTCGGGGGATGGTTGCTTGGCATGTGACTCCACCGTTTGTCCAATTAGTTTTTGTTTTAGTGGTTTATATTTTGAATAATTAGCTACTCTTGGTGCTGCTGTAGATGAGCTTGCATGTTGGATTCTTAGAGTTCTAAGTAGTTTCAATGCTTGCTATGGCCTCTATGTATCCCTATGAGTAGTTGGTATCATTTTTGTGAAGTTTTATTGAGAAAATTTTGTGGGCTAATAAATTTCAGAATTTTGTTCATAGGAAAACCATGAATATCTTTAGGAAGTTTGGCTCTAAGAAGAACTCCAAGGGTGTTATTGGGGAGTCATCTGATAGTGATCTTCATCCTCGGAGGTTGGCGGAAGTACGGCCGTGTGAATGGCCGCACACCCTATTCCTGGAAGAGGCTGGAATCCTTCAGGAGTTCACACAATATGCTTCTAATGTCGGCCTCACCGACTTCATCGCAAATGAGTGTGAATAGCACCAAAACCTCACAAACATATTTGTTCAGAGGTTTACTTTCCTGCCTAGGAATAATCCTCCTGAAGTGAGTTCTGATTTATATGCTGAAAACCATCAGATACCACTTACTGAATTTTGTGACATATGCATGATCCATTCTGATGGGAGCTTAGCCGAGCCTAGGACAGTTGAGTTTGAGGCGTTTTATCGCACTTTGATAGTGGGAGATGAGAGAGGGGTGTTAGCTATCAATGTCGCTAGCTTGCATTTTCCTGTTGTTCATTATTTTGCTCTTTTCATTGCAAAATGCTTGCCTGCTAGAGAGAAGGTGGGTGCACTCAGTTCACCAGACCTTGTTATTTTACGTCGTGCACTGGAGGGCGACAACACTTATAGCTTGGGAGCTATTGTGGCTCATCGCCTCCACATTAATAAATCCAAAGGCAAAATACATGGTGGGATTTTTGCTACTCGTTTGGCGGCTCACTTTTATGTTGAGATACGCCATCATGATTACCCTCTGACCAATGTTTACCTAGACCACACAGTCATGGATCACCATCACTTCACTGATAAAGAGTCTGCTAACATTCCGATTCCTTGTAGCCTGGTTTTTAGCATTGAGACCCGTGATATTATTCCATTGCCTGCTCCTGCTTTGTTTGATTATGTTGCCAGGGCAGATATAGGATTATGCGTGCAGACATCATCGCCTACTGGAACACTCAGGCTGCTGCAGAGGCAGTGAAGGAGCCTCAGCAGTGGGATGAGTGGATGCCCGCTCCTCAGTACCCCTACTACCATCGAGGCTTCTGATCGACTACCAAGTTAGGCCAAAAGCCTAAGCTTGGGAGAGTACGTGTTTCTCACCGACATTACATTCATGTCCACTTATTTTGATTTGTCGGTGTTCACACTTTTTCATTGTATCATCCATGTTTAATTTTATTTTCCTTGCTTTCTTCTTGTGTGTTTGAAAAATTTAGACAAACCAATAAAATTAGTAGCTAATTTACTTTCTATGCATGCTTAGTAGTAATATTAAAAAGAAAACCCAAAAAGATTTCCTTGTTCTTCTTTTGCTTGTTGGGAGCTTTCCCGTGTAAATAGTTTTTCTCATTTTTGCTTCTCCCTTTTTATTTGCTTGTTCAAGAAAACCAAAAAGTCCAAAAATATTTCAGTGTGTTTCTCAAAATTTCTTTTCTTTTTGTTTGAGTTGCACCAAGGAGAAGACCACGATGAAAATGTTGAGTGGCTCTCATATGAATAACTGTTGATCTAATAAAGAGCCCATTTTACCTTATCTTCTCCTGTTGAATAAAATGTTTGCAGATTCTAGCTTAGTCCATGGCACTCTTACACTATTATTGTTTTCACATCGTTCGGTCATGCAAGTGAAAGGCAATAATGATGATATTCAATGAACTGGCCGTGGCAGAGAGAAACTGGTATGAACTCGACTTGTTTTGTTGGTGTAAATATGTTTAACCTAGTATCCATGATTCAGCCCATTATGATTAAACATGTTTGCAATGACAATTAGAGATTATAGTTTCTCATGCCATGCATAAGTAGCTGGGAGTGGATAATGATTTATCTTGGATATCAACATTGTGTTAAAATGATTGTGATGTAGTATGATGATATGGTATCCTCCTCTGAATGTTCGAGTGGCTTGATGTAGTGACCCGACCTCAGACGGTCAAGCCTCTGTGTATCTATGACATCCCTGGATCGATATGCTGGCACACACAGTACATCAATGTATATATCAAAGTGCAATCACATGTATAAATAACGTAAAACGGATATATACCTCATAAGTCTCAGCGGAAACAAACAATCAGGTGTGGAGTCCCATCAACGCCATCGGCAGGTTGAGTGTAGACCGTAACCCTGTACCGTACTCTTACTCGTCAGAAGGACATATCTGCAACATGAGACGTTGCAGCCGCGTAGGTCAGTACAGTGAATGCACCGGCAAGATCACAATATGAGAAAGCAGATGATAAAACTATTCTATATGCAATATGGCTTTGTGGCTCTGTGTATGATGTTTTTGCGTAAAAGCTGGTTTTATTTTCCCTACAACAAAGGAATATCAGGAGTCTGTACTACGGAGTTTTCTGTCATGACATGGTTCCGCCAACCGATGTCTCATACCCAAATCATCATAAGTTTCCCACAATTATGTTATCAGTCCGGTGTTGAGAGTTCTGAGATAGATCCAAGTCCAGAGGCTCAAATTGTCCGTAACCGGGGACACGGCTAATCGATTAGGTTTTAACCCTCTGCAGAGGTTTGTACACTTTACCCGCAAGATTCGATCCCTCTCTTTACATTCTCGCACTTCAGGGTGTTTGAGAACAAGATGACCGAATCATGGTCTTCCGAAGAGTTCCTCTGACCACTGTAGTTCTACATCTACTAGCACCGTCCCAGCCAGAGTCACAACTAATGTCAACCAAGCCAGAGCCCATAGTGACTTGCGGTTGCACAGGTAAGCTTCCGGGCATGAAGTATTCTTCCGTCTCTTTGAGTCTGGGTGAAGCTTTCTGCAAGATGTCATGGCGCTTCTCCATGCATCTCGGCCAACCACTAGTTTCTCCAGGGTGCCCGTCAACCGTCCTTCACCCAGTAGTGTGTATTGAATTCTTGTCTCGAGTCTTGAAATCTTGAGGAGTCCTGAAGATGCGGTCCTTGTCGATGCCATCATGAGGTTGTCGCCATTGACGTAGAGTCCTCCTTCTTCACACCACTCTCATGCACTCATACCAAACCCCGTCTAATATAGCGTAGCATTAAAACTATATAACGTCCCGAGCTTGATAACAGGGAGATGGGTTCCTACCTCATGCATTCTACTCAACTACAAGAAATCAATATCACTACTGGAGGGATTATTGAAAGGGTGCTACTACATGCAAATAAAACATAGGTATGAGAAACATGGTCAAAGTGAACTTGCCTGGTAAGTTGATGAAGAATAATAACGCTCTCAGAAACTTGATAAGACTATACGCAACTCTCCGATGAAATCTATAATAATAAACATGGCATTCACATAAGCAATCATTCTACCACTCAAAATAACAATCAAAACAACAAAGAAACTCAATAATAAAACTCAAACAAATTCCAAAGAAGCTTCAAATAAAACTAGAAAGAAAAACTACCAACGAAAATCTATGACTTTGCTACACGCATCTAACATAGTTTTGCCCTAAGTAAAAAAACATAACAGCAATTAAAACACTAAACTAATAATTTAACATAAAATAAAAAGTAAAACTACTAAGTTAACACAATGTATTTTTCATAAAATTTTATTTACGAAAAGAAACAAATAAAAAGCTTTTATAAAACTCTAACTATGACCTATAGAAGTTTTCATACAAAACTAAGGAAAAAATAAATTTTTAAAATAAAAAAACAAATTCTTCTCCTGTTGTCTAACAGAAACACAACTAATTTTGTCAAAAGTGACAAAAAGAAATAATTTAAAACTAATAAAAACAATAAAGAAATGGCTAAAATAGAACTATAAGTAAAACAGTACTGTTTTGCTAAAACCCTAATTTAAATTAACCTAGAAATAAAATACTAAATACTACTGGATAAACAAAGGTTCTAGAGACCAGGAGCAAAAAGAATCGGTCAAAAATAATATTCCTAACTCAAAATAGCTCAAATCTAGTGATTTGAGCAAATTCATACAAACACAAATTTAAACTGCTCAAATGTGAAATAAAATTGAACTAAAAGAAACTTCATAAAATTTGTGATCCAAGGCAGTTGGAATCACTCAAAAATACCTTGTAGATAATTAACTATGGATTTTACAAGATTGAAACTATTCTGTTTTAAAAACAGAACGGAAAAAAATGAACAGTAGGTCGGGATTTACTGTAGCAGTTCCGGTGATGGGATCATGGTGGAGCTCCGGTGACGTCCTTCGGTGGCCCTCTGACATCGGGGAAGGGACGGTCGGGGGCGGCAGAGCGGGGCGGAGCGAGTGGTGGGGTCCGTGGGTGGCGGGGATGGCCGGAAGTGGTGGGGCGGGGCGGCAATGGCGGCGGTGGTCCGGCGAACTCCGGCGAGGCGGCTCGGCGACGTGGGGCGAGGAGAGGAGGGACTAGGTGGGGGAATGGATGCGCGAGATGGCTATTTATAGGGGGAGGAGGTCGTCTTGGAGAAGGGGGCGAGGGATTTTGCGAATCCCGCGATTCTGGCGGTGCTCTGACGGTGGCTGTAGATCGTGAGTATCTTGTCTGGAGGAAGGAGATGATTCGGTTCGGATCGGGCCGGATTTGGCCCAAAAAAACAGTACCTTCCCTTTTTTTGAATAACCTGCGAAGAAAAATCATTTTAGAAAATAAAATGAAAACAAAATATAGGAGTATTATATATCAAAATGATCAGAAAAGTAAGCCCAATTTAATGGGATATTTTCCAAGGGCAAATAAAATACTTTTTGAAAAGTCATTTTTTTTAAATTCAAACAAAAATCAAAATGACTTTCAAAACTCTATGGAAAATTTATTCCAACATTTTTGGGGTGTCATGTTACTCCCTCTCAACACTTTTGTTCAAGTGTTCTTTGTTAGAAAAGTTTTTGAATAAAACTCAAATGCCACTTTGAGTTAAAAACAAAAATTTAAATGACAACTTCAAAATGAAATTTTTTCTTTACTTCCCACTCTCTTTTATTGAAGAAATCATGAGATCATTCAGTGGCATGAAGTTTGAAATATTTCCAAATTCAAATATTTTCAAACAGATTTTTTTTTGGAAAGTCCTTTTTATTCCCTCTCAACAAAACTTCAAAAGTTTCAAATTCCACTCAATTTCAATCAATCAATCACCCAAGAAATCAAACAAAATATCAAAACTATTTATTTAATATAACATTCCAAAATTTAGAATTTTGGGATGTTACACTTGACTTGGCACATGTTCATGCATGTAGTTAAATCAAAACCAACATAGCCTCTATGATATTTATGTTCATGGTGTTCATATCCTACTCATGCTAGTGTCCAATGTTACTTATACATAATTCATGTTCATGATCGTTGTTGCTCTCTAGTTGGCCGCTTCTCAATCTAATTGCTAGCCTTCGCCTGTACTAAGTGGGAATTCTGCTTGTACATCAAAAACCTTGAACCCCAAGATATTCCAGATGAGTCCACCATACCTACCTATATGCGGTATTACCCTGCCGTCCTAAGTAAATTTGCATGTGCCACCTCTAAAAACTTCTAAAAATATCCTTTTTGTATGCCTGGATTGTTCATGGAACGACAAGAGGTGGTCGGTATCTTCCATGCTAAGTAGGTTATTCTCAAGTCGAGTGTTTACTCACTCACCATCCCATGAGAAAAGGGCGGTAATAGGGATGCCTAGTCCCAAACTGCAAACAGAGAAAGAGTTAATCTCTCAAATAATCAAACAAAAACTCCCAATGGAGTCAAAACCTTTACTTTTATCGCTTGGGAATCGCCACTAACGTGCTTAGCATGGAAGATATTGATAACTGATAGTCATGAAGTAAATGAGAAGGGTGCATGTCTCAAAATATCATTTATCTCTATTTTAAAAACTTGAGCTCTAGCACCTCTGCAAATCACGGCTTCCCTCTGTGAAGGGGCTATCTATTTACTTTTATGTTGTGTCATCACCTTCTAAAACAAGCACTAGAACCTGAGAGCATAGTTGTCATGACTTATGCATTGTGTGTAGCTAATGTTGGGTGCATCATGACTGGATCTTTTCTACCATGAATTACAATGTTTACTAGCTGCTTGGACTTTGAAGGTGCTCTGCATTTATGTTTTGCAGTCTCATAAAGGGCTAGTGAGATATCACAATTGTCGTGTTATATCATGGTTGTTTTGACAACGTGTTGCCGTTTGAGATATCTTATTATTGCTCGCTAGCTGATTATGTCATTGATACGAGTTAATATGATCTTTAAGAGTTACTGTTGGCATGGTTAGTTATAATGCTGGTTGAAAACCTGGGTGCTGTTTAAGCTTATTTATGCAAACAAGAGCAAAAGAGTTCGTAAAAGTTTTTTCTTTTTCACTTTCAGTTTATCAACTGAATTGCTTGAGGACAAGCAAAGGTTTAAGCTTGGGTGAGTTGATACGTCTCCAACGTATCTACTTTTCCTAACGCTTTTCCTCTTGTTTTGGACTCTAATTTGCATGATTTGAATGAAACTAACCCTAGACTGACGTTGTTTTCAGCAGAACTACCATGGTGTTGTTTTTTTGTAGAAATAAAAGTTCTCAAAATGAAACGAAACTTTGTAGGGAATTTTTATATAATAAATAAAAATTTCTGGAGCCAAGACCTGCCGGAGATGGGCACCTGGGTGGGCACAACCCACCAGGGCGCACCCCCCTCTCCTAGCCCGGCCAGGTGGGTTTTCCCCACCTGATGGGCCCGCAGACTCTCAAACCGACGCTATAAAATCATATTTTTCCAAAAAAAATCAGAGATAAAGAATTATCGTGATCCACTAGACGGAGCTGTCGTCACTGATACGTCTCCAATGTATCTATAATTTTTGATTGCTCCATGCTATATTATCTACTGTTTTGGGCAATATTGGGCTTTATTATCCACTTTTATATTATTTTTGGTACTAACCTATTAACAGGAGGCCCGGCCCAAAATTGATGTTTTTTGCCTATTTCAGTGTTTCGAAGAAAAGTAATATCAAACGGAGTCGAAACGAAACGAAATCAACTGGAGAAGTTATTTTTGGAAGGAAAGCTACCGGATGGACTTGGACCCCACGTCAGGAGCCAAGGGAGGTGCTCACGAGGGTGGGGGCGCCCCCCCTAGGGTGCGCCCCCCTGCCTCGTGGGGCCCCCGAAGCTCCACCGACGTACTTCCTGCACCCATATATACTCACGTACCCTAAAACTTCCAGAACAGAGATTAGATCGGGAGTTCCGCCGCCAGAAGCTTTCGTAGCCACCGAAAGCCAATCTAGACCCGTTCTGGCACCCTGCCGGAGGGGGCAATCCCTCTCCGGTGGCCATCTTCATCATCCCGGTGCTCTCCATGACGAGGAGGGAGTAGTTCTCCCTCGAGGCTGAGGGTATGTACCAGTAGCTATGTGTTTGATCTCTCTCTCTCTCTCGTGTTCTTGAGGTGATACGATCTTGATGTATCGCGAGCTTTGCTATTATATTTGGATCCTATGATGTTTTCTCCCCCCTCTACTCTCTTGTAATGAATTGAGTTTCCCCTTTGAAGTTATCTTATCGGATTGAGTCTTTAAAGATTTGAGAACACTTGATGTATGTCTTGCTGAAAGATCGTGGATGTCGCCTAGAGGGGGGGTGACTAGGCGTTTTAAAATAATTACGGTTTAGGCTTGAACAAATGCGGAATAAACCTAGCGGTTAATTTGCCAAGCACAAAACCTAAAACAACTAGGCTCACCTATGTGCACCAACAACTTATGCTAAGAAAGATAAGCAACTATGTGATAGCAAGATATATGACAAGAAACAATATGGCTATCACAAAGTAAAGTGCATAAGTAAAGGGCTCGGGTAAGAGATAACCGAGGCACGAGGAGACGATGATGTATCCTGAAGTTCACACCCTTGCGGATGCTAATCTCCGTTTGGAGCGGTGTGGAGGCACAATGCTCCCCAAGAAGCCACTAGGGCCACCGTAATCTCCTCACGCTCTCGCACAATGCAAGATGCCGTGATTCCACTAAGGGACCCTTGAGGGCGGTCACCGAACCCTTACAAATGGCAACCCTTGGGGGCGGTCACCGAACCCGTACACTTTGGCAACCCTTGGGGGTGGTCACTGGTACCTGTCAATATGCTCAGGGCGATCTCCACAACCTAATTGGAGACCCCGACGCTTGCCCGGAGCTTTGCACCACAATGATTGAGCTCCGAACACCAACAACCGTCTAGGGCGCCCAAGCACCCAAGAGGAACAAGCTCGAGGGTACCAAGCACCCAAGAGTAATAAGCTTCTCAACTTGTAACTTCCACGTATCACGTGGAGAACTCAAACCGATGCACCAAATGCAATGGCAAGGTCACGCGGAGTGCCCAAGTCCTTCTCTCTCAAATCCCACCGAAGCAACTAATGCTAGGGAGGAAAATGAGAGGAAGAACAAGAAAGAGAACACCAAGGACTCCAAGATCTAGATCTAAGGGGTTCCCCTCACATAGAGGAGAAAGTGATTGGTGGAAATGTGGATCTAGATCTCCTCTCTCTTTTCCCTCAAAAACTAGCAAGAATCCATGGAGGGATTGAGAGTTAGCAAGCTCGAAGAAGGTCAACAATGGGGGAAGAACACGAGCTCAAAGGATAAGGTTCAATGGGGAAGAAGACCACCTTTTATAGGAGGGGGAAAATCCAACCGTTATGTGCTCAGCCCGCACACGAGCGGTACTACCGCTCCACGAGCGGTACTACCGCTCAGGCAGAAGAAACAGGGAAAAGGAGCAACAAAACATGAACCTTGGGGCGGTAGTACCGCAGGAGACAGCGGTACTACTGCTCCCTTCGGCGGTACTGCCGCGCAGAACGAAGGGGAAAGGGAAAGAGGGAACCGGGCGGTACTACCGTGGAGGAAGGGCGGTACTACCGCTAAGGAGCGGTACTGCCGCACTACTGCCGCAGCGAGGTACCGCACAATCCGACACAGAAAAAGACCCCTCGAATCAACGCGGTAGGGACCTGGTAAGCCAGCGGTAGTACTGCTGCGAAGTCACCGCCGGTACTACCGCTGCGGAGCGGTACTGCCGCTTGAGACCCCTCAGCGGTACTACCGCTGGGTACCACGGTACTACCGCTGGGACCCTGACAAAAACCACACTCAAGAAAACAAGAACTGGCATAACTTCTGCATATGAACTCCGAATTGAGCAAACTCAAGCTTATTGGAAACAAGACGACGAGTAGCATCAAAACAGCGAGAAGAGGCAGGGGAGGTATGCCTAACAAAAATAGGAGTGAAACCTCCAACCGAGAAGAACCGGCAAAACCTCCAACATCGAAAACATCATAGAAGATGCAAGCGAACTCCGTTTTCGATGAACTCAAGCTTGTCAACAAGATGACCGTAAGCTCTAAGACTCACAAAGAGAACCAAACAAGAACCAAGAAAGATGATGCAAGGATGCAATGGTTTGAGCTCTCTACTAACGATACGATCAAGCTACCAACTTGAGAGCCCCCCTTGATAGTACGGCAAACGATCCTATAACCCGGTCTCCAAACTACCACCATGAGACCAGTAAAATAGAAAACCTATCAAGAGCAAACCTTTGCCTTGCACATGGTCCACTTGAGCTAGATGATGATGATTTTGACTCCCTCAAGTCGGACTACCTTACTTGATTGCGTTGGCACGATGAAGACTAGATGATTGCTCCCCCATAGTCCACTATGGGTGGGCCACTCTTCGGCACATCTTCACAAGTCCATTGTCACCACAATGGCCGGCAAGCTTCAAGCACTTGATCTCTTCGCGATGATCCACTTGAACTTGCACACGGCAATCTTGATGACGATCACCACTTGATGTCATCCTCTCCATGGGTTGAGTGATATCTTCCTCTTGACACAAGCCCATGAACACGTACCTAACCCCACGTAGAACTCTCACATAGACCATGGGTTAGTACACAAAGCACAATGGACAATGCTTACCAAACCATGGGATCACTTGATCCCTCTCGGTACATCTTCTACGCTTTGTGAGTTGATCAACTTGATTCACTCTTGACTTAGTCTTGATCAACCTTGAATCTTTCCAACTCTCTTCGTTTGGATGATGTCTTGAAGGTAAACATGAATGATCACACAATCTTCTTCTTCAAGACATGCTTGCAATAAGCTCAACTCTCAAATGACCAATCTTTGGATAATTCCTTGAATAGCACCTTGGTTGACACAAACTCTCCTTCAAACCAACACATGTACTCCAAGAAAAGCCTATGGACAAAACCTTCAAATATAACTCAAGGCAATCATTAGTCCATAGAGATTGTCATCAATTACCAAAACCAAACATGGGGGCACCGCATGTTCTTTCACTTGTCGTGGATATCTGTGGTGACAATGGGATATCACGTGATTCACTTGATGTATGTTTTGGTGATCAACTTGCGGGTTCCGCCCATGAACCTATGCATAGGGGTTGGCACACGTTTTCGTCGTGATTCTCCGGTAGAACTTTGGGGCACTCTTTGAGGTCTTATGTGTTGGTTGAATAGATGAATCTGAGATTGTGTGATGCATATCATATAATCATACCCATGGATACTTGAGGTGACATTGGAGTATCTAGGTGACATTAGGGTTTTGGTTGATTTGTGTCTTAAGGTGTTATTCTAGTATGAACTCTAGGGCTGTTTGTGACACTTATTGGAATAGCCCAACGAATTGATTGGAAAGAATAACTTTGAGGTGGTTTCATACCCTACCATAATCTCTTCGTTCGTTCTCCGCTATTAGTGACTTTGGAGTGACTCTTTGTTGCATGTTGAGGGATAGTTATGTGACCCAATTATGTTAGTATTGTTGAGGGAACTTGCACTAGTGAAAGTATGAACCCTAGGCCTTATTTCCTAGCATTGCAATACCGTTTACGCTCACTTTTACCATTAGTTACCTTGCTGTTTTTATATTTTCAGATTACAGAAACCATTATCTACTATCCATATTGCACTTGTATCACCATCTCTTCGCCGAACTAGTGCACCTATACAATTTACCATTGTATTGGGTGTGTTGGGGACACAAGAGACTCTTTGTTATTTGGTTGCAGGGTTGCTTGAGAGAGACCATCTTCATCCTACGCCTCCTATGGATTGATAAACCTTAGGTCATCCACTTGAGGGAAATTTGCTACTGTCCTACAAACCTCTGCACTTGGAGGCCCAACAACGTCTACAAGAAGAAGGTTGTGTAGTAGACTTCAAGCTCTTTTCTGGCGCCGTTGCCGGGGAGGTGAGTGATTGAAGGTATATCTTTAGATCTTGCAATCGAGTCTTTTAGTTTCTTGTTTTATCACTAGTTTAGTTTATAAAAGAAAACTATAAAAAATGGAACTAAGTTTGTCTCATACGCTTCACCTTTTTAATATCTTTCGTAAGTATGATGGAAAGGAAAATTGTGCTCAAGTGCTAGAAGAAGAAATCTATAAAATGTTTGGCACTAAATATTTGAATGATGAGCATGATTGCAATGTTGTTAGTACGAATTCTTTAAATATCCATGATACTAATGATAATTGCACTAGTTATGATGAAAATGTCTCCTATAAACATGTCAAATTTTTGTGGAGTGCATTGGGTTTGTAAGTACACACCAAATAGGGAAGATAGATATTGCAAGAGGCATAAGTACTTAGAAACTAAATTGTTGCAAGAAGAGCTAGATGAATGTGCTGAAAATTTATTTTTTCTTAGCCCTACTTGTGAACTTTGCAATGAACGTGATCATTTTAGTACCAATGCAAATTGTTTCATGATCGTATCGTGTCCAAAAATTGTGATGACTTGATTTCCCTTGCACATCATAATGAACTTAGTTTGCTCTTGGGTTATGAAGAAATTAAACGTATAACTAAGGATATTCCAAAATTTGCCCTTGATAAAGTTATTCATTTTGATCTAGAGAAAATTTATATGTATTGTGCGGTGAATTGCATTGAAAACCCTTATATTGCCAACTACATAAAGAAAAGAAAACAAATAGAAGATGAAGAGAATACTAATGAAAGGGAAGAGACTTCCCAATATCCTCCTATTATTTCTTATGATGAATCAGGTAACGAGGAGGAGCCTCCTATTCAACCAATCTCATTAATAAGGAGCTCCAAAAAGAGGATTGAACCCACACATGATGTGGTGAAGAAGAAGAAAAGAAAAAGGAAGAGAGGTAAAAAGATATCGCTCTCAAATAATGTTGCTCCTATTACTATTGTGCCTCATGAAAATATAATTGTGGAAGATAATGATACTTCTTATGATCTTGAAAATCTTTTTGGCACTTGCTTGGAAGAATATGATAATTGCTATACTATTGGTGCTATCCATACTATTAATGATGAGAGTAATTATGCTTATAATATGAAAAGGCCCAAGCTTGGGGATGCTATGTTTGATGAAGATGATGTTTTTGAGAATATATTTGCTGTAATTAATGTTTGTCCCAAGCTTGGGGATGCTACATTTAATGAAGATGATATTTTTAGTATCCCAAGTTTTGATATGCAAATTTATAATGATAATAACATGCCTCCTACTTATGATAATTATTGTGATGATACATATGCTATAAAAAGTAATAAGGATTATATTTATAAAACTTGTCATGATTATGGTTACCCCTTTTCTGAACATTACTCTTTTTATGTGGAAACAATTTATAGTATTCGAGTCTCTTATGATACTCCCACTATTCCGATTGAGAAGAATTTTTCTTATGTAGAGAGTAGTAAATTTTCTATGCTTGTAGACCATGAAAAGAATGCTTTAGGTGCTGGTTCTATTGTTGAATTCATTCATGATGCTACTGAAAATTATTATGCGGGAGGAATATATGCTTGTACTAATTGCAATAATATCAAGTTTCCTCTCTATGTGCTTAAAATTTTGAAGTTATGCTTGTTTTACCTTCCTATGCAAGTTGATCCTTGTTCCCACAAGTTGTTTGCTCACAAAATACCTATGCATAGGAAGTGGGTTAGACTTAAATGTGCTAGTCATATTCTTCATGATGCTCTCTTTATGTTACAATTCTTATCCTTTATGTGAGCATCATTGAAATCATCGTGCCTAGCTAGTGGCGTTAAACGATAGCGCTTGTTGGGAGGCAACCCAACTTTATTTTATTCCTTGCTTTTTGTTCATGTTTAGTAATAAATAATTCATCTAGCCTCTGCTTAGATGTGGTTTTATGCTTTAATTAGTGTTTGTGCCAAGTAGAACCTTTGGGAAGACTTGGGGAAAGTCTTGTTGATCTTGCTGTAAAAACAGAAACTTTAGCGCTCACGAGAATTGCTGCCATTTTTATTTGGAGAGCGATATTTAGTTAATTATTTTTGAATATGATTAATAGATAAATTCCTCAGGTCCAGAAATTTATTTGAGAATTTTATGAGTTCCAGAAGTATACGTTTGATCCATATTACTACAGACTGTTCTGCTTTTGACAGATTCTGTTTTTCATGTGTTGTTTACTTATTTTGATGAATCTATGGCTAGTAAAAGAGTTTATAAACCATAGATAAGTTGGAATACAGTAGGTTTAACACCAATATAAATAAATAATGAGTTCATTACAGTACCTTATGATGCTGATTTGCTTTCTTATACTAACGGAGCTTATGAGTTTTCTGTTAAGTTTTGTGTTGTGAAGTTTTCAAGTTTTGCATAAGGATTCGATGGACTATGGAATAAGGAGTGGCAAGAGCCTAGCTTGGGGATGCCCAAGGCACCCCAAGGTAATATTCAAGGATAGCCAAGAGCCTAAGCTTGGGGATGCCCTGGAAGGCATCCCCTCTTTCGTCTTCGTTCATCGTAACTTTACTTGGAGCTATATTTTTATTTACCACATGATATGTGTTTTACTTGGAGCGTCATTTCATTTTATTTTTATTTGCTTGCTGTTTTAATAAAATACCAAGATCTGAAATTATTAAATGTTAGAGAGTCTTCACATAGTTGCATAATTATTCGACTACTCATTGATCTTCATTTATATCTTTCGGAGTAGTTTGTCATTTGCTCTAGTGCTTCACTTATATCTTTTAGAGCATGGTGGTAGTTTTATTTTGAAGAAATATATGAACTCTCATGCTTCACTTAGATTATTTTGAGAGTCTTAATAGCATGGTAATTTTCTTAAAATCCTAATATGCTAGGTATTCAAGAATAATAAAACTTTCTTATGAGTGTGTTGAATACTAAGACAAGTTTGATGCTTGATGATTGTTTTGAGATATGGGGGTAATAATATCAAAGTCATGCTAGTTGAGTAGTTGTGAAATTGAGAAATTCTTGTGCTGAAGTTTGCAAGTCCCGTAGCATGCACGTATGGTAAACATTGTGTAACAAATTTGAAACATGAGGTGTTATTTGATTGTCCTCCTTATGAGTGGCGGTCGGGGACGAGCGATGGTCTTTTCCTACCAATCTATCCCCCTAGGAGCATGCGCATAGTGCCGAGGTTTTTGATGACTTGTAGATTTTTGCAATAAGTATGTGAGTTCTTTATGACTAATGTTGAGTCCATGGATTATACGCACTCTCACCCTTCCATCCTTGCTAGCCTCTTCGGTACCGTGCATTTCCCTTTCTCACATTGAGAGTTGGGGCAAACTTCGCCGGTGCATCCAAACCCCATGATATGATACACTCTGCCACACATAAACCTCCTTATATCTTCCTCAAAACAGCCACCATACCTACCTATTATGGCATTTCCATAGCCATTTTGAGATATATTGCCATGCAACTTTCCACCATTCCGTTTATTATGACATGCATCATCATTGTCATATTGCTTACCATGATCATGTAGTTGACATATTATTTGTGGCAAAGCCACCGTTCATAATTCTTTCATACATGTCACTCTTGGTTCACTTCATATCCCGGTACACCGCCAGAGGCATTCATATAGAGTCATCTTTGTTCTAGTATCGAGTTGTAATCATTGAGTTGTAAATAAATAGAAGTGTGATGATCATCATTTTCTAGAGCATTGTCCCAAGTGAGGAATAAAAAAAGAGAAAGGCCATAAAAAAGAGAAGGCCCAAAAAAGAGAAAGGCCATAAAAAAGATAAGGCCCAAAAAAATGAAAATGAGAGAAAAAGAGAGAAGGGACAATGCTACTATCCTTTTACCACACTTGTGCTTCAAAGTAGCACCATGATCTTAATAGTAGAGAGTCTCTTGTTTTGTCACTTTCATATACTAGTGGGAATTTTTCATTATAGAACTTGGCTTGTATATTCCAACAATGGGCCTCCTCAAGTGCCCTAGGTCTTCGTGAGAAAGCAAGTTGGATGCACACCCACTTAGTTTCTTTTGTTGAGCTTTCATACATTTATGCTCTAGTGCATATGTTACATGGCAATCCCTACTCCTTGCATTAATATCAATCGGTGGGCATCTCCATAGCCCATTGATTAGCCTCGTTGATGTGAGACTTTCTCCTTTTTGGTCTTCTCCACATAACCCCCCTCATTATATTCTATTCCACCCATAGTGTTATGTCCATGGATCGCGCTCATATATTGTGTGAAAGTTTATAGGTTTGAGATTACTAAAGTATGAAACAATTACTTGGCTTGTCATCGTGGTTGTGCATGATGAGAGCATTTTTGTGTGATGAAAATGGAGCATGACTAAACTATATGATTTTGTAGGGATGAACTTTCTTTGGCCATGTTATTTTGAGAGGACAT
The DNA here is from genome assembly GCF_018294505.1 of Triticum aestivum. Classification (NCBI taxonomy): domain Eukaryota; kingdom Viridiplantae; phylum Streptophyta; class Magnoliopsida; order Poales; family Poaceae; genus Triticum; species Triticum aestivum. The sequence continues at coordinate 281,432,170 of NC_057812.1, read as the reverse complement.
AATTGCTTAGTTAGTATGCTTGAAGTATTATTATTTTTATGTCAATATGAACTTTTGTCTTGAATCTTTCGGATCTGAATATTCATACCACAATTAACAAGAATTACATTGAAATTATGCCAAGTAGCACTCCGCATCAAAAATTCTGTTTTTAACATTTACCTACTCGAGGACGAGCAGGAATTAAGCTTGGGGATGCTTGATACGTCTCCAACGTATCTATAATTTTTGATTGCTCCATGCTATATTATCTACTGTTTTGGGCAATATTGGGCTTTATTATCCACTTTTATATTATTTTTGGGACTAACCTATTAACCGGAGGCCCAGCCCAGAATTGTTGTTTTTTGCCTATTTCAGTGTTTCGAAGAAAAGGAATATCAAACGGAGTCGAAATGGAACGAAATCAACTAGAGAAGTTATTTTTGGAAGGAAAGCTACCGGATGGACTTGGACCCCACGTCAGGAGCCAATGGAGGTGCTCACGAGGGTGGGGGCACCCCCTAGGGCACGCCCCCTGCCTCGTGGGGCCCCTGAAGCTCCACTGACGTACTTCCTGCACCCATATATACTCACGTACCCTAAAACTTCCAGAACAGAGATTAGATCGGGAGTTCCGCCGCCAGAAGCTTCCGTAGCCACCGAAATCCAATCTAGACCCATTCCAGCACCTTGCCGGAGGGGCAATCCCTCTCCGGTGGCCATCTTCATCATCCCGGTGCTCTCCATGACGAGGAGGGAGTAGTTCTCCCTCGGGGCTGAGGGTATGTACTAGTATCTATGTGTTTGATCTCTCTCTCTCTCGTGTTCTTGAGGTGATACAATCTTGATGTATCGCGAGCTTTGCTATTATATTTGGATCCTATGATGTTTTCTCCCCCCTCTATTCTCTTGTAATGAATTGAGTTTCCCCTTTGAAGTTATCTTATCGCATTGAGTCTTTAAAGATTTGACAACACTTGATGTATGTCTTGCCGTGGATATCTGTGGTGACAATGGGATATCACATGATTCACTTGATGTATGTTTTGGTGATCAACTTGTGGGTTCCTCCCATGAACCTATGCATAGGGGTTGGCACACGTTTTCGTCGTGATTCTCCGGTAGAACTTTGGGGCACTCTTTGAGGTCTTATGTGTTGGTTGAATAGATGAATCTGAGATTGTGTGATGCATATCGTATAATCATACCCACAGATACTTGAGGTGGCATTGGAGTATCTAGGTGACATTAGGGTTTTGTTTGATTTGTGTCTTAAGGTGTTATTCTAGTACGAACTCTAGGGTTGTTTATGACACTTATAGGAATAGCCCAACGGATTGATTGGAAAGAATAACTTTGAGGTGGTTTCGTACCCTACCATAATCTCTTCGTTCGTTCTCCGCTATTAGTGACTTTGGAGTGACTCTTTGTTGCATGTTGAGGGATAGTTATGTGATCCAATTATGTTAGTATTGTTGAGGGAACTTGCACTAGTGAAAGTATGAACCCTAGGCCTTATTTCCTAGCATTGCAATACCATTTACGCTCACTTTTACCATTAGTTACCTTGCTGTTTTTATATTTTCAGATTACAAAAACCATTATCTACTATCCATATTGCACTTGTATCACCATCTCTTCGCCGAACTAGTGCACCTATACAATTTACCATTGTATTGGGTGTGTTGGGGACACAAGAGACTCTTTGTTATTTGGTTGCAAGGTTGCTTGAGAGAGACCATCTTCATCCTACGCCTCCTACAGATTGATAAACCTTAGGTCATCCACTTGAGGGAAATTTTCTACTGTCCTACAAACCTCTGCACTTGGAGGCCCAACAACGTCTACAAGAAGAATGTTGTGTAGTATACATCAGTCACCTCCTGTTCTTCTTCGGGAGGCCAGATCTAGAGTCCGTTTGGGGCTCCAGAGAGGGGGGTCTTCATTCTTCATCATCACCAACCCTTCTCCATCGCCAATTCCATGATGCTCCCCACCGGGAGTTAGTAATTCCTTCGTAGGCTCGTTGGTCGGTGAGAAGTTGGATGAGATTCATCATGTAATCGAGTTAGTTTTGTTAGGGCTTGATCCCTAAGTTTGATGTTGCTATGACTTTGCCATGCTTAGACTACCCATAGTGGGAGTAACATAGGTGGTAACATCACACTTATCTAGACAAAATAGATGATGTGGCATGTAATTAATGAAGAAAGAGAGGCATGTGGTAACATAGCTAGTTACTGTAACATCACGCATATCAAGAAAAGATGAGTCTACAACATAATAAATGAAGTGATGCATGACACAACACATATGTTACTACCCACTGTGGAGGTAGTAACATAGACTAGTAACATGTGCATGTTACTAGTCTAAGTTACTCCCCGTTGTGACTAATCTAAATTCTTGTCACTTTGGGCCTGGGTGCCATGATTTCAGATCTGATCCATTTATGTTATCACCATTATATCCATGTTCTAGATCCGATCTTGCAAGTTATAGTCACCTATTACATGTTATGATCCGGCAACCCCGGAGTGACAGAAACCAGGACTTCTCCCGGTGATGGCCGTAGTTTGAGGAGTTCATGTATTCACTATGTGTTAATGCTTTGTTCCAGTTCTCTATTAAAAGGAGGCCTTAATATCCCTTAGTTTCCAATATGGACCCTGCTGCCATGGGAGGGTAGGACAAAAGATGTCATGCAAGTTCTTTCCATAAGCACGTATGACTACTTACGGAATACATGCCTACATTATATTGACGAACTGGAGCTAGTTCCATATCGCCCTAGGTTATAACTGTCTCATGATGAATATCATCCAACAAGTCACCGATCCAATGTCTACGAATTTATCTTATATTGTTCTTGCTAAGTTACTACTGCTATCATCACTGTTACACTTGCTACAAAATTGCTATCACTATTACCGTTACTGTTAATGTTGTCACTACTATCAAAACTATCATATTACTTTGCTAATGATTACTTGCTATAGATAATTAATCTCCAGGTGTGGTTGAATTGACAACTCAGCTGCTAATACCTTCAAATATTCTTTGGCTCCCCTTGTGTCAAATCTATAAATTTGGGTTGAATACTCTACCCTCGAAAACTGTTGCGATCCCCTATACTTGTGGGTTATCAATGATCTCCGCCTCACATTTGACAACCTCCGAACGTACAACATTCGGCTCAATTTGGAAAATGTGTTTTCGGCGTTCCAGCCAGAAAACTACTAGGGTTCATCATCTCCAATAGAGGAATCGAAGCAAACCCGTCTGAATCCGAGCCTTGTCGCAACTGGCCATACCAACAGAATTAAAGGAGGTCCAAAAACTAGCAGGGTGCATGGCAGCTTTGAGCCGCTTCATCTCCAGATTAGGAGAAAAGGTGTTACCACTCTATAGACTGCTCAGACGCACCGACCACTTCGAATGGACGGAGGCAGCTACAACCAGATTGGAAGAAATAAAAACCCTATTAGAAGGCAACCCAATCCTAGCCACCCCGAGTGTTGGCGAACCTATATTGCTTTATATATCAGTGACTCGCCAAGTAGTGATCGCCGTACTCGTCGTCGAGCGGGAGGAAGAGGGACATAAATTCCCCATCCAGAAACCAGTATACTATGTATCGGTGGTCCTTACACCATGCAAATCCCGATACCCTCACTATCAAAAGATAGCTTACGCGATATTCATGGCATCCCGCAAGCTCTGGCACTATTTTCAAGAGTGTTCGATCATGGTGGCATCCGAAGTACCACTCAATGACATTGTAAATAATAGGGATGCCACTAGCCGCATAGCTAAATGGGCCATTGAGCTCTTACCATTTGAAATCACATACAAGCCGCGCCGAGCTATTAAATCCCAAGTGCTGGCCGACTTTGTTGCCGAGTGGACGGAAGCCGAGCTACCTAAAGAGTACAGTTCATACTCCAACTGGATCATATACTTCGATGGCTCTAAAATGTTAGCTGGACTAGGAGCTAGTGTCATGTTGACATCCCCAACAGGGGACACAGTCCACTACGTGCTTCAGATCATGTATACGGACTCCAATAATGCAGCCAAATACGAGGCACTCCTACATGGTTTTTGAATGACTGTCTCGATGGGCATACAACACCTAGAGGTGCGAGGTGATTCAAACATCGCCATACCCCAGATAAATGGAGAGTTCGATGCAAAAGATCCCAAAATGGCAGCATATCAAAATGTCGTACTAAAAATATCGGCTCGATTCGAGGGGCTCGAGACAGTAACCAGGCAGCGGACATCCTTGCTCGGATGGGTGCCAAGCGTGATCCCGTCCCGCCTAATACCTTTGTGGAAAGGCTCTTTAAGCCATCCGTGGTGTGGCAGGATGAGAGCGGAAAAATTAGTCCGGACCTGATAACACCCCCGGCAGCCGAACAAGATACAGGTATCATCGGGGGTTCGGATACCGAAGTAACACCCTCTGCTCATGAAATCATGGCCATTATTGCTCCATGGACCGAACGCTTCCTGGCCTACCTTAATAGGCAGGAACTTCCTGATGATCAAAACGAGACCAGTCGCATAGTTCGACGTTCTAAAGCCTATAAAGTTCACGAAGGTGAACTGTACAAGAAAAGTACCACTGGAGTCCTCCAAAGGTGCATCTCTGAAGAGGAGGGACGGCAACTCTTGGCTGAAATACATGCTGGTCTGGGCGGCCATCACGCTGCAGCTCGGGCCCTTGTAAGCAAGGCCTTCCGGATAGGTTTCTTCTGGCTAACGGCCTGAGAAGACGCACAAGCCCTCGTGCAATGTTGCGTAGGATTCCAGTCAAAGTCACATTCCTCCCACTACCCTACGAACAATCCCTATCATGTGGCCTTTTGCGGTCTAGGGGCTAGACATGGTCGGACCCCTTAAAGGGGGGAGCCACAAAACGAAATATTTACTGGTCATGTGGACAAATTCACTAAGTGGATAGAGGCAAAACCAGTGAAAACGGCTAAAGAAGGGCCAGTGATCGACTTTATATCTATCGTGGTACACCATTATGGTGTTCTGCACAGCATCATCAATGATAACGGCTCCAATTTCACAGTTGATGAGGTAAAAAACGGGTGTGCTAACTTGGGCATTAAGCTCGATTATGCATCCATCTACCACCCTCAAACTAACTGTCAGGTTGAACGGGCCAACGGCCTAATAATGAGCGGCATTAAACCCAGACTGGTGCACTCCCTGCAGGAGTCAGATAAGCATTGGGTTGAGGAACTCGATTCCATGCTCTGGGGGCTGCGGACTACGCCTAACCGCAGGACCGGATACACACCTTTTTTCATGGTGTACGACGCAGAAGCTGTCTTGCCCTGCGACATTATTCATGACTCACCTCAAGTGCGCATGTATGAAGAGAGAGAAGTCGAGCTCGATCGGCAGGACAACCTGGACGGCCTTGAAGAGGAGCGTGATATTGCATGAGCCGATTCCGCATTTTATCAACAACAGGCTAGGAGATACCAAAGAAGAGAAGTGCGGGCCAAGACTTATAATGTCGGCAAACTTGTTCTGCGCCTCCCTGAGAAGAAGAAAGATAAGCTCAAACCAAAATGGGAGGGCCCCTTCATCATAGACAAAGTTCTCACAGGAGGAGCCTATCGCCCTCGTAATGCATCGGATAATCGCCTCGAGCCAAACCCTTGGAACGTTGCTCGGCTCCGAAGATTCTATGCATAATTCGGCCACATCCTATTCTTCGTCCTTTTGTTTTCCCTCTCTTTTCTCTGCTCTTCCCTTTTTTCCTATACCCTCCCCATTGTATGTTCGGATATGTCGAACTATTAGGTGTAGACATCTTTAAATGTATACACCCCACTATGACTGGGGGCTTCTTTGACGAAGCTTATTATTAAAAGCTTGGACCATACATTAAATATGTCATTTGTTATATACACTTTTTTGCCATTATATGCACATCTATGAATTAAGTTTTTGCTAATCTGGGTTGCCTCGCTCCTGTGTTTATACCCTACGTTCCCGATTGTTCGGCTAGGGTGTAAAGGGAGCACCTCTGCGATTGTTACAAACCGGGTAATCCGGACCTGTACCTCAAATGGGTGAAGCCGAAAGCTAGCGTTCTTAAGGGAATAACTAGTCGGCTAGCAACGGCAGAATGTATACGTTTCTGTAACTCTTCTCATAAGGGAAAATATACGGGGTTGGCTCCCCGTAATTCGGATCAAAGCCTAGGTACGCATAATTAAGCATGCCAACCCAAGGAAAGGAACCCCTAACGGAACTATTTTCCTTGGAAGATGTTTCTTACGATAAATAAATAATATAATATAACTCCCCGAACAAAAATCCGTCTGTTTGAGCAATATGGCCGGATTGCCTGGTTTCCGGACATAGTGCATGTTTTGCATTCCTACATAATATCCAGAAACACTCCACCTTCCTGGTTCGGAGGTTAAAGCCGAAGGCCTACGATGACAATTTTTTTACGTGTTCGGTTGGAGACAAGGTTGATCATAAAGTACGTTGATACATTGAATCAAATGCCTACTCCTTATCTAAACCATCGATAAGACTGTCTAAACTATAGTCTTCTTACGAATACTTCATAGCTATCATTACTTAGTCATACACCAAGTTCACCGGAATCTCTTTCCCGTCTGGTCCCTGCGGTCCAACTCGAACCATATGATTTGGATCTAGCTTGTTATAGTGTGTTTTCACCATCGCCTAGGCTTCTCGCGTGCCTTCACGACATGCGGACGCCTTCCATAGCTCAAAGCGGCACCGGGCACCTTTGAATAGGCTCGCCAAGCCCTCCATACTTTTTGGAGGGATATCGGATGGCCATAAAGCCTTGGCCATACTTCTCATGGCTTTCTAGGCCCGCTCATGCACCACGGACAGCTCCTTAAGCACGTCGCCTCAAAATCTGGATACTTCTTCTTCAAGCTGACCAGTTAATAGACCTGCAGCAATAGAGTTAGGACATTCCGAATTATGGAATAATATGAGTCTCTCTAATGGCTCTAAAAGTCATACCGAATATGCCGCCTTTCAACTTCTCATTCTCTTTTTGTGCGGCCGATAACTGAGCCTTTAAGCTCTTTATCTCTTTGGATTGTTTGTCTTTTTCCTCCTCGTGTTTATTCTTCTGACTAGTGGTCATTGCGGCCTTTTTCATCTCTGCAAGTTCTGTGGTGACGACATTCAGTTGTGTCTGGTTTGTTTTCAGTTCCTGGGACAGTGCACTATTCTTCGCCTTTAGAACCTGCAGGTTATATAGATCATTAAATCGGTTGGCCTCACCGCTTCAAGTCTCGGGGGCTACTGGCATATATCTATTAAGTTCGCATAAACTCTTACCTGCATATCCTTTGAGAATAGTTGAGTAACTCCGGCAAGTCTGTCTTGAGCGGCTCGGATATATGCATCCACAGAGCTGAGTGCGGTAAATTCCTGCTTAGAAAAAGTTGGAGAGCGCATGGCCTCTTTCATTCGACGGTGATTCATTACGCTCTCCACCTTGGAATTTGTGCTGGATATGTCATCTGAATCCTCATGAGGGGGCGGATCTGGCACTGCATCAACCCTCATCCTGGTTGATGAGTCCGGCGCCGGATTGGCTGACATTCGGCTAGCAGGGTGTTTTCCCACTTTCTGTCGCGTGCTCCTCCTAAAACAAAGGTAGAAGGGAAATTTAACAATTCGAACTCATGCTTAGGCACATGTCAACGGACATACCTCTTTGAAGACGCAGGGGGCTTTGCAGCACTCCCAGTTTCCTTTCGTTTTGAACAATTACCCTACGTAGAGGCCGCTCTCGAGGGAGTGTGGCCTGCCAAGCACGGATCCTATGAAGTATAGTTTACTATAATGGATAAGGTGCAAGTAGGGACCTCTTTTTGAGAAAGCTCTTTGAATACTTACAATGGAGAAGGGGTAAAGGCGCGGGTAGTCGGCCGTAATAGCCACTTCCTATCCATCAAGGCTCGCCTGATAAAATACTCCATCATCGAACTCTATGTATATATCCGGATCCTCGCACAAGCCAGGGTCTTCGGCGCGATTATGATCCTCTAGCTGTGGGGTGGGATAGTGAATGCCCTCGATCATCTTCCTCCATGACTGTTTTAAGACAACAAAAAACAATTTTTGATTAGTGTGCCACATAGCAGTAAAGCAGCACTGATAATCAAAATCTTACCCATTCATTGGGGTTGTACATGGAATAACCCTCTCGGCAGTTTAAGCGGAGGAAGTCTTATTTTCCCCTTTATATAGATCGGCCAAGATCATGGCTAGTTCGGCCGGGGTGTCAGGACCCTTGCGTCTGTAACGAGATGCGTTGTCTTCTCCATTGTAGCACCATAAAGGAGTCACTCTAGACTGAAGGGGTTGGATACATCGTTTTATTGCAATGGCCATGACTTCGATTATCGACAGCTTGGTATGAACTAGTAATCTGACCTTGCTGACCAACCTTTTTATTTCTGTGTTGTCTTCCTCCCTGGGACTTTGGGGACGCCAATTGAGGCGTTTCTTCAGAGGAGCGCTGGAAAATTCGGGGAGGCCGCGCTAAACTGGGTTCAGAAGTGGGACATCATCAATATAAAACCACTCCAAAGACCATTCTAGGGATATCTCTTTGGGAGTTCCAATAGGATAGCCTGATCTGGCTATGCACCATACTTCGGCATTGCCCACTTCAAATATGGAGCCCCCTCGATGGCGAGGGATGAGGCAAAAGAACTTTCTCCATAATTAGAAATGGGCCTCGCAGCCCAGAAACAGTTCACAAAGAGTGACGAAGCCTGAGATGTGCAGAATTGAACCTAGGGTGAGGTTGTGCAGCTAGATGCCGTAAAACTCCAACAAACCCCTTAGAAATGGATGGATCAGAAATCCTAGGACCCGCAAGAGGAACGAAACGAAGCACACTCTCTCCTCCTTATTGGGGTTGGGGAAATTTTCAGCTAACACATCATTGCCAATCGAAGCTAATCCTGCTCGTACGGAGACTAGATCTGCGAGGGGGAGATATCCCTACGTCTGGAGTCGACTCAATTGAAGATGAGACACTAAACAGCTCTGCCAATCACCTTCTTGAGGGCCGTGGGGTCTCGAAGAAGATCCTGGGGCGCTGGCCATGTTTGGAAGTTTTTCGTGGCTAGTCCTGGTATTCTCTTCACGATGTGGATGGCGCTTGGGGATCTAACCTCTTTATATATGCGTCGTCCCTGTGTGGCCAGGGGTTTTCTTTTTTGGTAAAAATTATTGTAGACCGTTTGCATTCGCCCCGTGCGTGGAAATCGAGGCGACGACCAGGAAGGAGTCATAAAGGCAGAACGTGGAAGTCAGGGCCAGGCTATTAGTCATCCAAGGTAGGATGAAGAACCAACCTTGCAAAAGCCGAAGACATAAGCCGGATATTGCATCGTCATTTGAAGGCCAGTTCGGGGGATACTAAGGGAGTCCTGGATTAGGGGGTCCTCAGGTGTCCGGGCTATTTGATATGGGCCGGACTGATCGGTCGTGAAGATACAAGTAGAAGACTTTCCCCCATGTCCGGGTAGGACTCCTGTATGCGTGGACGGCAAGATTGGTGTTCGGATATGTTGTTTCCTTCCCCCACAAACCGACTCTGTATAAACTGGAGGGTTTAGTCCGTAGAGGCTATCATAATTCTCATAGGCTAGACAGGTAGGGTTTAGCCATTACGATCTCGAGGTAGATCAACTCTTGTAACCATATACTCATCAAATACAATCAAGCAGGACGTAGGGTTTTATCTCCATTAAGAGGGCCCGAACCTGGGTAAACATTGTGTCCCACTTGTCCCTTATTACCATCAATCCTCAGACGCACAGTTGGGACCCCCAACCCGAGATCGGACGGTTTTGACACCGACAATGCCATCATCCTGAGCTGGGATTAATTCCGAGGTCTGAACGTGTGCGTTAGTGCGGTCTTCGATCTGGTCTAAGACCTAGCTCACCACGAGAATCCATGGTGACTCTAGGTTCCCGAATCTAACGATCCATCCTGGAGCAGAAGTTTTAATCTGGCTGAGGTGGCCAGTCGAATCTACATGGAAGGTGACACTGCCAAAAATGAAAAGTTGTCCTAGTAGAAAGGTTATGCCATAGCCGACGCGGACGTTGACATGGAGGTGCGCCATCGAGCCGCTACGACTATGTGGAGGGGATATGCATGGGCCACCAATGTCGGAGCTAAATCTGGCAAATCCCGGATAGGGGGTCCCGATCAGATAGCCTTTGCATGATGGTAACAGGAGACATAGTGTTTACCAAGGTTCGGACTCTCTCGAAGAGATAATACCCTACTCTTGCTTTGATTGTATTTTTGTTGATGGGGTACAAAGTATAGGTGATCTACAGTGAGATCGTATGTGAATGAGTTCGCCAGTCTACGGCTCCTACCCCTCGATTTATATAGATACCAGGGTGTTTCTAGGGTTACACATAGGTCGGTGACATCTACGGGCAAACATGCATAAGACTACCTCTAATCATGGAGTATGCATCAAGTCTTTGAGAGATCCCTTCTTGGCACTCTTGGGCTAGACGAACGAGGCCCATCAGTTGATTAGCTTAGGGGGTTATTCGCCTAGTCCATATGACTCGTAGCCGACATGTTGAGTACCCCCCCTAATCCAGGACTCCATCACTCGTGGGTGCCCCCATGTCTCGCTTATAGCGAGACGGGAAGGCTCGCGTCACGGAGCGCCAGGTGGGTTACCCAGGAGCATGGGAGGCCACAACCTCACTTCTTTGTTTTTTCTTTCAAATTTTTTTCTTTCAATTTTTCTCTCTCTTTTTTACTTCCATTTATACTTCCAAATATTTTAAATAAATTTGTTACAAAATACACATATAACATTCGGAAAAAATGTTAACCAAGCATTTTAAAAATATTAAATATGTATAGAGAAAATATTAAATATGTATAGAGAAAATGTACACAAAAAATATACAATGTCTGTGAAAAAAGTTGATCATATCTTTTAAAATGTTAATCAAGCATTTGAAAAAATGTTCAATAAGTATTGACAAATGTTAAATGTGTATACAAAAATGTTGACCACATATTAAAAAAGTTAATCATGTATTGTCTTAAAAAATAGTAATTTTTTATTTAAACAATGTTAATTAAACATTTGAAAAATGTTAAATGTATAGAAAAGATGTTGACCATATATTAAAAAAATGTTAATCAAGCATTTGAGAAAAAATAAATGTTTATATAAAATGTTGACCATGTATTAAAAAAATATTAATTGTGTATTTGAAATTTTTAATCAAGCATTTGAAAATGTTTAAAATGTATACAGAAAAAATGTTGACGATGTATTCAAAAAATGTTAAGATTGTATTTGAAAAATGTTAAATGTGTATTAGAAAAATGTTATTGACATATACAAAAAATTTAGAATGAAAATGAAAATAGGCAAAGAAAAACAAAAAACAAAGAAAACAGAAAAAAAAGAGAACATGAAAAAAAACTGAAGAAACAATTGCAAAAGTAATGAAAAAATAGTGAAGCCCAATAAAGAAACATAGAAAACAAAAAAATCATTGAAAACAAAGAAAGAAACAAAAGAACAAAGAAAAAAGAAGCAAAATGAGAAAGAAACAAACATGAAAGAAACAAAGAAAAACAAACAAAAAATGCATAACAATGAAAAAAGAGAACCAAAGAAGAAATAAGAAACCCAAAAAAATAAAAATAAAGCCATAGAAACCTGGGAGCAACTAGTTAACAAGCGCTCCTTCGGGCGCCTCGCAACGATCAGCGCCACTTGGCATGCTCTCAGCCATTCGCCACGTGTCTCGCTATGGACGTTCCCTTCGGATTTTATTTTTATTTTATTTTTCCACACGCGTTTTCGGCTTTTTAAACGGGTTTTTTCTGGGGTTTTTTGACGTTTTGGTTTTCCCCCGGTCTTTCTTAGCTTTTCGAACAAAAAAAAAATTTAAAAATTTTTTTTGCGTGAAAAAAACGCGTTTTCTTTTATTTTCCTTTTGCGAAAGTCACGGTTTTTCTTCCGTGAGAGGTATAGTTGTGCTTTAGCGATAGTCACGGCCGTGCCTTTCAGAAACGAAAAAAAACGTGTTTTCTGTTTTTTTTCTTTCACGAGAGTTACGGTTTTGCTTCCGCGAGAGGCACGGTTGTGCTTTTGCGAGAGTCACGGCCGTGCCTCTCGGAAAAGGGAAAAACAAAACACGTTTTCTGTTTTTTTTCTTTCGTGAGAGTCACGATTTTGCTTCCGCGAGAGGCACGGTTGTGCTTTCACGAAAGTCACGACCGTGGCTCTAGGAAAGGAAAAAACAAAACGTGTTTTCTGTTTTTTTCCTTTTGTGAGAGTCACGGTTTTGCTTCCGCGAGAGGCACGGTTGTACTTTCGTGAAAGTCACGGACATGCCTATAGGAAAGGGAAAAAGTACGTGTTTTCTGTTTTTTTTCTTTCGCGAGAGTCACGGTTTTGCTTTCGCGAGAGGCATGGTTGTGCCTTCGCGAGAGTCACGGCCGTGCCTCTCGGAAACGAAAAAAAACGTGTTTTCTATTTTTTTTCCTTCCACGAGAGTCACGATTTTGCTTTCACGAGAGGTACGGTTCTGATTTCGCGAGAGGCATGGGCGTGCCTCTTTCGGGAAGGGAGAAAAAATCGTGCTCCCGGTTCGGTTTTTTTGCCCGGTTTTTTCGTCCGATTTTTAAAGGTCTCGACGCGAGGAATCCAATGGTGAAAACGGTTCGAGATTTGGATGCACAGTTTAAGAGATAAAACGTTTTGAATAAAAGGATCTACGAAAAAAGGGAAAACTCCCTGGTTGCGACAAGTGGCGCGCTGCATGTGCGTAGGGATGTAAACGGATCGGATCGGATCGGATAATGCTTGTACCATATCCTTTACCATATTTTTTGGCCGGATTCGGAGCGGAGCGGATAATGACCGGATGCGGATTCGAATGCAGATTATGTCGGACTACGGATATGGAGCGGAGGCGGAGCAAATTCGTACCGGAAACGGACAAAAATTATCGGATGATACGTGCAAAGACATGGTTTATTTCTACTAAGCAAACAATATGAAAACATGTTTTCATCCAAGCGCATAACACTAGAGAGTGGCGTTTTAAAGTTATAAATCACCAGTATAGCAACAATATGCAGTACCGATAATATGCTGATAGCATTACACATAGTGTCCAAGACGAAGGTCGTACTTAAGAAATATTTAACTCAATCGAAGTTTTTATTTATTATGAAAGGCAAGTATCCGATCAAGTACGTATAAGCCGGTAACCATCCTTGATTTCTCTTCAACATGGTGTTCTTCCAGTCCACTGGCATCATCCTGTGAGAATGATAAGAGATATTAGATCATTAGATGCTACACTTGACAGTAAGAGAAATTATTGATACTTGGCTGTGGACAATTAAGTAGTTCGGACACACATGCATCAGTTCTGAGGTGTATATACCCACATGATTAATTTGTAACTTCTTAGAGTACGTGTATATAGTGAGAAGAGAAACATCAAGCATCAGATATTGAATGCATCGATGCATGTACTATACATAGATGACTAATTCAAGATGCACATACTATACATAGATGACTAATTCAATTATATTGATATCTGGTCGGTAACTAGCAGCATACATATCCAATCAGGATTCATGAGTACAGATGTATATATAAATGTAAATCTAATCTGATTGGCATGTGATTCGTAACTAGCAAGTAGCAGCACACATATAAAAGGCATATATCAGTAAAACTAATCCATATGTGCAAAGAGGATACAAGCTGGTAATATATACTAATATACATCAGAGAATTGTTGGTATAACTGCGTAGCTAAACTTCTTGCTCCTGATGCAGTTGATCAGCCTCTTATTCAATATCCGTTCCTTGATTATCCTATGTATCAGCATCATGCAATTTAAGGAAAATATTGTTATTACTTTAGAGAAATAAAATAGCAGTAATGTTCAAGAGGTAATCAGACATACTTGCATAGCTAGCCTCTCCCCTAAAGTTGAAGTACTCATGGTATAATCAAAATTGTCATGATCACTGTCAGCTTCTGCTTGTTGCTACAAAGTCTAGGGAAAATATTGGCATTAGATCATGTATAGGGCATTAATGATCATGAAGGCAAGTCTCTTCCAAAATGAGTAAGAGTGGTAGAGAGGGCAGAGCCTTACCTTTTCGTCAAGCTGTTCCTCAAGACTCATATTAGCAACAAGTGTTTTCACAACCTCCAGATCGTTCACAATAGAACCAAGTCTATCCCCTTTTTTATTGTTATTTTTCCTAGATGCAGTAACCCAGTCTTTTGTACATATTAATGCTTCTACCACATAGGGGTCAAGACGACTACGGAATGGATCAATAACACGACCACTGGCACTGAAAGCTGCTTCCGAGGCAACAGTGGACACTTGTATGGCCAAAACATCACGAGCAAGCATTGATAACACAGGATATACATCTTGATGTGTTTTCCGCCATGATAAGATGTCAAAGTTCTCAAAAGCAACCTTTGAAAGCCTTACTGTAACTTCTGCCATGTACTTATCCAAGTCAGTGTCACCTTCATTAGACCCATGAGTGCCCTGCTGAGACAGAAAATAATCATTTTCATCTTCTACCATAAGATCAGTATTGCCTTCTTGGGAAGTGGTAGTACAGCTAGGTCCATCAGTGCTCTATGCATATTCATTCTGATATGCTTGGTACATCTTCTTCACAGCAATAATCAACTCTTCTACTTTACCACGATACAGTAGTTCCCCATGAACCTTTCTCATGTAATGTTCAATTCCACTTCTCTTGTATCTAGGGTCAAGAAAGAAGGCAACCGCAAGAGCAAGATTTGACTTCCTCCAGTACTTATCAAATTTAGTTTGCATAGAACCTGCCATCTTTTTAATAGTAGTATCACTACTTTTACGCCAACCAGAAATTAAAGCCTTGATCGCACAGAAGCCTTTGTAGAATAAGTTTGCTGTTGAATATTGATTACCTGATAGCAGAGTAGTGAGATCATCAAACTTCTTCAAGCATCTACAAAGGGTAAGCGCCTTGTCCCAATCATCAGCTGTTGGAGCAAACTTGTCAAACTTCTTTTTGTCAATCTCATGCAACCTATCAAAGGCCTTCTTATAATATAGGGCATCACTCAACATGTGGTATGTAGAATTCCACCTTGTTTGGACATCCAGCCGTAGACCTTTTTCTGTGGACAACCAACACTCAGATGCACACTTATAGAATTCCTCCTCCAACTAAGGCGATGATTTTACTGCCAAAACAAATGCCTTAACACCCCAAACTGCATTTGAAATCTGATCAAGACCATCTCTAGCAACCAGATTAAGAACATGATTTGCACATCTCACGTGAAAGAATTCACCATCACATACTAGAGGGGAATACTATTTCAGTTTACTAATGACATGTTTAACACAAACTTCATTTGAAGATGCATTGTCCAAAGTAAGAGAAAACATTTTTTCTCAATAAACCAGCGCAAAATGCAAGCAATAAATTCTCTAGACATGTTAAGACCAGTATGGCACCCTTCTACGTGCATAAATTTGATGATCCTTTTCTGAATAATCCATTCATCATCAATCCAATGCACAGTGACACACATGTACCCTTTATTCTGATTTGATGTCCACATGTCCATTGTGGTGCTAAAATGCCAGTTAATTGTTTTGAAATACTCATACAGCTTATCCTTTTCTATCTCAAACATAGCCACTATTTCATTTTTAACTGTGTTACGGTTCTTCAAAGGAAATGAAGGGCGCAAGGATTTGATGAAGTCATGGAAGTATTCATGCTCAACAATATTGAAGGGATATTCATGCGTGATTATTGCCAAGTAGAGCTTTCTCAAGGAAGACTCTTGATCATACTTATAAGCCTCAACAGCAACAGAACCATGTTCCTTCTTCTCTACTTTGAGCAACTGTTGGCCTGACTTCACACTATGCATCTTAATATGGCTCAAGAAGACTGATGTCCCATTCCTGCTATTTCTCCTTGCATCATAAGTGCAGTACTTGCATTTAGCCCATTCTTCCTTAACTTTCTTGCCATATACCTCCACCATCTTGAAAAACTTATCAAAATGGTCCCAACATTCCGATGTGGTCTTCCTTTGTTTCTTCCCTACAGGCTCATCTACTCCTGCATCCTGATTATCACCCTCCAGATCAATCACTTCATTGGCAGCTTCATTGCCACTGCCAATATTCAGCGGTTCTTCATCTTGACTTTCAGCTGGGGGTGATACAACCATACTCTGAACTGCACTTGTTCTTGTAGATGTTGATCTTTTCCCCAATATCTTTTTCAGACGATCTATAAAAAGAATAACAATACATAAGTAACCAATCACTTTTTACTGATCAAAGGAATTAATATCTTAGAAGCTGTAGCAAGTAAGACATTAAACTTCATAAATTCACAGTGTTTTAGTTTGCCTACAACTGAAGCCAACTTACACATGTGCCAGAATGTTTTTCTATCCTACTGAGTTGAACCAGCTGGGTACGTCACTACGTCGGTTCAATGTTTAAGTCAGGTTGTGTTGGCACTGATCTTGTATAAATGTTCAGGACTTTTTTGTACAGAAAAGGCTTACTGAAAATTAAAGAAGAAAAGGGCATGTGTTGCCCGGAACCAAATACTACTGTCTCTGTCTATCTCCTCTGTTTTTCTCTGAAACTCTGAAGCAAACAATCTTTCTGAAACACACAACATGTGTGTGTGTCCAAAGAAAACAGACAAAGACAAGAGAGACTGACGGCCTGACCATAGTTACATCGATTCAGCGAGACGTGTAAGTGCAAGAAGCTAACCCAAGGCCCAAGCAAGCAAGCAGGTGAATTGATTTCTAGCTACTAGATTCGTTGCTTTCAATCAGGTGAGTTAAGAGGACTACGTGCGTACGTGCTAGTAGTCCCATTCCTATCGGATTTTATGGCCATGCCGACACAAACCCACTTCAGATCCATGGCAGACCGCCATCTCTACGTCCGTGCGTCGCATGGGCGGACAATGCCCATCGTCGTATCCAGGCTGCCGATCATGGTCGCCATAAGAAGCGTCGGCCACGCCCGTCGAGGCTCTACGACGTTGGTGTGCCTGGTGTCGTGGACCTCGTGGTGCAGGTGTGCAGCTGCTAATGACGTCCACCGATAGCCGGACATGATCACAGATCATCGATGCTCTGAACTTGCGCAGGACTCTGTTGTGACGCCCCGATTTGACCGTACACTAATCATACACGCAAACGTGTATGATCACGATCAGAGGCTCACGGGAAGATATCAAAACACAACTCTACAAATAAAAGTCATACAAGCATCATATTACAAGCCAGGGGTCTCGAGGGCTCGAATACAAGAGCTCGATCATAAACGAATCAGCGGAAGCAACAATATCTGAGTACAGACATAAGTTAAACAAGTTTGCCTTAAGAAGGCTAGCACAAACTAGGATACAGATCGAAAGACGCGCAGGCCTCCTGCCTGGGATCCTGCTAAACTACTCCTGGTCGTCGTCAGCGGGCTGCACGTAGTAGTAGGCACCTCCCGAGTAGTAGTAGTCGTCGTCGATGGTGGCGGCTGGCTCCTGGACTCCAACGTCTGGTGGCAGCAATCGGATATAGGAAAGGGGAAAAAGGGGGAGAAAAGCAACCGTGAGTACTCATCCAAAGTACTCGCAAGCAAGGAGCTACACTACATATGTATGCATTGGTATCAAATGGAATAAGGCTATCATATGTGGACTAAACTGCAGAATGCCGGAATAAGAGGAGGATAGCTAGTCCTTATCGAAGACTACGCTTCTGGCCGCCTCCATCTTGTAGCATGTAGAAGAGAGCAGAAGGTAAGATCACCAAGTAGCATGGCATAGCATAACCCTAACCGATGATCCTCTCCTCGTCGCCCTATTAGAGAGCGACCACCGGTTGTATGTGGCACTTGGAAGGGTGTGTTTTATTAAGTATCCGGTTCTAGTTGTCATAAGGTCAAGGTACAACTCCAAGTCGTCCTGTTACCGAAGATCACGGCTATTCGAATAGATTAACTTCCCTACAGGGGTGCACCACATAACCTAACACGCTCGATCCCATTTGGCTGGACACACTTTCCTGGGTCATGCCCGGCCTCGGAAGATCAACACATCGCAGCCCTACCTAGGCACAACAGAGAGGTCAGCACGCCGGTCTAAATCCTATGGCGCAGGGGTCTGGGCCCATCGCCCATTGCACACCTGCACGTTGCGAGGGCGGCCGGAAGCAGAACTAGCCCCCTTAATACAAGAGCAGGCTTACGTTCCAATCCGGTGTGCGCCGCTCAGTCGCTGACGTCACGAAGGCTTCGGCTGATACCACGACGTCGAGTGCCCATAACTGTCCCCGCGTAGATGGTTAGTGCGTATAGGCCAGTGGCCAGACTCAGATGAAATACCAAGATCTCGTTAAATGTGTTATCTTGAAATAACCGCGAACACCGACCAGGGCCAGGCCCACCTCTCTCCTAGGTGGTATCAACCTGCCCTGTCGTTTCGCCACAAAGATCCACACAGAGGGCTGTCGAGAAAGTATGTCCTTCCAGCCCCCAATTCGTGAATCAACCGCGGGTACTCCTCGAGCCAACCCGACTTTAGTCATCACATGTATCATGTATAAAGCATATAGTATATACCCGTGATCACCTCCCGAGTGATCACGACCCGATAGTATAGCATCATACGGATAAGAATGTATGGCCACTGATGATAAACTAGCATCCTATACTAAGTATTAGGATTGCAGGTAAAGGTAACAACAGTAGTAGCAAGGACAGGCTATGCATCAGGATAGGATTAACGGAAAGCAGTAACATGCTACACTACTCTAATGCAAGAAGTAGAGAGAGGAGTAGGCGATATCTGGTGATCAAAGGGGGGGGGGGCTTGCCTGGTTGCTCTGGCAAGAGAGGAGTCATCAATACCGTAGTCGAACTGGGGGGTCGCCGGCAGTCTCGGGGTCTACCGGAAAGAAGCAACGAAGGGGGAATACAATAAATAACAGAGCAATCAAAACAACACAAGGCATAACATAGTAATACAAGGTGCTAGGTGTGCCCTAACGCAGTACTAGGTGATACCGGGAAAGGGAGAAACATCCGGGAAAGGATTCCCGGTGTTTCGGGTTTTCGGACAGATGAACCGGAGGGTGAAAGTTGCATGTTCGCTATGCTAGGGATGCGTGGTGGACGAACGGGCTGCGTATCCGGGTTTGTCTCGTCGTTCTGAGCAACTTTCATGTACAAAGTTTTCCCATCCGAGCTACGGTTTATTTTATATTAATTTTTAAAGTTTTAATTCCTTTTTTAAAATTATCAAATTATTTTTAATTTGAAATAAATGTGAATTGCTAGGTGCACCCAGCTCTGGGTACACACAAGTGTACCAGATGGGCTGACATGTGGGTCCAAGGGGTCCCAGTTGACCAGTCAAACTTTGACTGGTCAACAGGGGGTGGGGCCCCCTTGTCATACACTATTAACTAATTAACCAAATTAAAAAGTTTAATTAACAGATTAGTTAGGTTAGTTAATTAATTAAGTTAATTGAGCAGGATTAATTAAGTTAATTAATTTAGTTAATTAATTAATTAATTTTATTTATTATTATTTTATTATTATTATTTTACCTCCTTTTCTTTTTAAGAAAAATCATTCTAGGGGCTAGGCCCCACATGTCATTGGCCTAGGGGGGCCTTGCGGGCGCTGGGTGTAGGGCGCGGGCACTAGGGTGGGCGCTTGCCCGCAGGAGGTGTGGCAAGGCGAGGCCACCGGGTGACGGCCAGCGTGCACGGATGGGCGCCGGCGAGGCCACGGCAGGGCGGGGCCGTAGCGAAGCGGACGGCCGCC
>NC_057812.1:281404126-281411661 GCF_018294505.1 Triticum aestivum | reverse complement strand
AGCGGCTCTGGGCTCGAGGCGGTCCAGCTGGGAGGAGGACGAGCAGGCGACGAAGATGATGGGCGGTACGATGAGGAAGGGGTGCCGGCGAGGTGGTCCTGGGCGTCGGGGTCGACGGGATCGGGGCCGATCCCGATCCAGATTGGTGGGGGAAGGAGAAGGGGATCGTGGGGGGTGTGGGGTTCGTGCGGGAGTAGTGGAACCGGACCGAGCTAGGGTTTCCGGTCGGGGTGGGATTAAGGGAAGCGAGGAGGGGCCGGTTGGGCCGGCCTGGTCGGCTGAGCCGACTGGGCCAAGAGGCCCAGTGGGGGAGGGGGCCTTTTGTTTTTATTTTACTTTTTTGTTTTTTTACAGTTTTATTATTTTTATTTTCTATTTTATTTTAGTTTTATAAAATTTAAAAGCAACAACTAATTTGGTGTTATTAAATAGGTCACAGCCCAAATATTTTGGCACTTAAATAAAGTATTTTGCATTTGCTTATTATCTTAAAAGCATTTTAGAAATTGTTTTATCACTGTTTTAGTTTATTTAGTGCATTTAAGTATCGTATTAAAAGATGATTTCTTCACCAACATTTATTATGGATTATTTGACACATTAGGAACAATTTAGTTTTGACTTTTGAAAATTTTAATTGTTTTGACTTTAATTCAAATTTGAATTTGGATCGGTTCTGAACTAACGCGAGATTATCAACAATAATCGAGGTGACGTGGCATCATCACCAGAGGGTTACTGTAGCTTGATTACCCGGGCGTCACAATTCTCCTCCACTACAAGAAATCTCGTCCCAAGATTTAAGAGGGGGACTAAGGGGAAAATTCTGGTTACGAAATTCTAACGGGTCTTCTCGATCTTGGTTGCTCTTCTCGAAGAGGTCGATCCATTATGTTGAAGTCTTTATTTCTCTGCTCCAGGTCATCATGATCAAGTCATCATCCTTTCTTCGGGATCTCCATCGTACTTACGAATAGGTAAGGGGCAGGTCGATAACGATAGGATGCTATAAGGGGTAATCATGTGGGGTTATCCCATGAATGAACACATGACTATATCTTGAGTTGAACTAATGAAACACATCGAGAGCAAAGTAAGATGGTACAATAAGAAGTTTCAAGCGGATAGACAATCGTTCGATGCCTAGTCAGAAGGTGAAAGGGGTTTCAAAGCAACGTAATAATTATTGTGTCCGATGCCAGAATTGATGATCTCATCGGGAGGTGGCTCATGAATTACATATGAGTCCACGTGGGAGGAATAACTTTGGGAACAGTGGGTGTACAGGAGAGTCAGGTTTCGATCCTGTGGAACTGTGGGTTATGGGCCCACCATGTAGGCTAAAAGTAGGAAGGGTGATGACGTCTTGCACAATCATGTAAGTAAGGCCTGTCAGAGGATAGCCTGTCAGTTATGTTGGCAACAACGTCGGTACCAAGGGCGAGGGACGAAGAGAACCCTTTTCCTGCTCATTGAACGAGGTGGACCATTAGGCAAAGTTCTCGTCCATCGGTGGATACCGGAATGTCATCAACAATAGTAAAAGGTTCTTACCAATAGAGTTGTACACCGAGGTGCTTACAAAAGCAGGAGAATATTACTGCTTAGATCATATAGATTACAAGAAAGATTAAACCAAACAATGGAAAGGAAAACATATGTATGAGATTAAACAGAACAATGGAAAGGAAAATGTGTTTAAACACATATTTTAGGAGTATATCCTTCCCAAGGACAAGCAAAGCATGATTCCCTTGACATGATATAATGTAGAAAACCCTTTAGGTAAGGGGGGGGGATTTCATGACATTACCCATATAGTGGTGTTAGGGTAATTGAGCAGGAAACATTTAACATTAGGCTTTAAATGTTCTTGTTGAAAATTGGAGTAACATATATATGCTTCGAGATAGCATTGACATGGTCTTCAGGCAAAGGTCAGACTTGGGAAACACAAAGGATCCATCAGGAATAACTAGTAGAATAAGTCTTACAATTTCCTCATGGAAGAATGGATAACCTTGCTGAAAAGGAAACTATAACCATAGGGCCTCCGGCCGGGTGTGCTAAGCACGACATCCTGGATATAAAAGATGGTAATACTCCAAGGTAAAGAAGAATAATTTCTGGATAGCAAGGATCTCAAAGTATAACACAAAACACGAATAAGTTTGTGTTGGAGGGAAGTCAATAAAGTGGTCGATGATAGCACAGATCATCGAGGGCAAGGATGGTATTTCTCATAATGAACTCAATTGACATCCTGGAAGAGCTCAGAATGCCGATGATGATCACAACACAATTGTTGAGAGATTTCATGAAGATGTAATCGGTCGGCGATGACATCAAGCCACAGGAATGATGAAGCGAAAGGTTATTGAACCCAAGGGTATGTCACAAACTCAAAACCAAGCTTGTTGTTTAAGGCCAAGTGGTATGATGAGGAAGATCGACGTAAGCTTAGCTCATCGACGAAAGTTGTGCTCCGAGAATAAGGACCAAGTAGCACAGTTAAAATCATCACAGTAATGATATAGCCAAATGGGGTAGGAAGGATGTGATGGGGTACAAACTCGTAAGTAAAGAAGATTACCAAAAGTTGTTGAACCATAGTGCGGACTCGGTTCAATTATCGGTTTTGAGTGTTTAATAACTCAGAGCCCGTGAAAAATTTGCATCAGTGAGAATGTAGTACTTGATATTATTGAGGTACCATGGTGTAATACTCGACGAAAGATCAAAGTAAAGGTTGGACTGGTGTATTGATACACAGAATACAAGTGCTTAAACTTGCCCGTGAAATGGGGTCAAAGAAGAACATATGGTCGAAACCACGATTGCAAAAGGCCGGATCCCAAATATAAGAACTTATACCAAGGGAAAAAATTAATTTAAGAGAAGCTTTAATGATAAGATCTACATCGTGTCCATGGGCATGAACACAAAGTTCAAGGTCGACTCCCACTTCTTCAATGCATAACCTTTCATTCACCTCTCGTACTTTGAAAATGACATTAGTTGTTGAAAGTTTTACCTGGTGCAATACCAGATAAGTATGACCCGTGAAATCTTCCGGGTTTGCACAGATTAGGGAAGGCATTAGTTCAAACCATCGGGTATCTTAGGAACATATATCACAAACTTCAGGAGTAAATAACACAAGCTAGAAAGTAGAGCATGGTTGACAAGGCAGAGGATACAATTTACCAAAGGTATTATATAACGGTGGAAAGGCTCAGAAGGTTATTGAATACGATGTCGGATGAAATCCAACAATGGATCTGACGATCCACAGCGGAGCTGGTGTGAGTATCGGTACTCTACTAGAAGAAGAAAGAATGCAAGGGGATCGGCTGATAGAAACAACTAACTAACTCAAAGCTCAATGTAAGGAAATTTTATGATTTCCAAATCAAGGGATCATAAGCAATCGTTCTGATCGAAAATGAATAAGTTCAATAGACTTAGAAGCACAAACGATCAAGGCATTGATTGGTCAAGAACCAGCTCATATCTAAATGACGTCTGAGCCGGAAGGAGGAATCCTAGGATTCGACTGAGGAATGCAGGCATCCTCAACATATTGAATCAACGGACTTAAAATGATAAAGACAAGGGAGGCCAATAAGATTAAGAAACTTATGGGATTAACCATAATTCAAGCAAGCGAGAATTTCAAGAGCAATAGGCTGCTCGGGATTTTCGGAAGATCGAATGATATTTTGAAGTCTTTAGCGAAACACATGAACAACTCAGAATGAGCGGATACTCGATAAGTGCGAGAATTATCCATAGGGGTATTCAGGTGACAGAGAACAGCAAGGCAGTAAGCTCAAAGGATTCTCGGAACAACAGAGAGAATTTCGAGGTATCTCGTAATAACACGATCAGCTGGGAAGCATCGTATGAAAGGCGAGTACACGTGGTTACCCACAGGGGTTTATCTATGGAAGGGAATTGTAAAAGCAACGCCATAAAGTCTCAAGAGAACATCAGAGAGTATCTTTGGATTCTTCTGGTGCAGCAGACGATCATCTGTAATAAGGGGCTCTCCGGGAGAAAGTATTATCGAGAACCTAGAGTCAGAGTTAGTAAAATCATTTAACCCGAATAGAAGAGATGTCAGAATCCTAGAATATTAGTTGAGGAATAAAAGATCCTACTACCACCCAATGGCGACGTGTGCCCGTAAGACACACAGCCATGTTAGTAAAAACTTTTGCAATGTCTAGACTCGACTTCGGCCAAGGAGTGTGGAAGGGGGATTCCTACAGGCAGTCGGCTCTGATACCAACTTGTGACGCCCTGATTTGACCGTACACTAATCATACACACAAACGTGTACGATCACGATCAGGGGCTCACGGGAAGATATCACAACACAACTCTACAAATAAAAATAAGTCATACAAGCATCATATTACAAGCCAGGGGCCTCGAGGGCTCGAATACAAGAGCTCGATCATAGACGAGTCAGCGGAAGCAACAATATCTAAGTACAGACATAAGTTAAACAAGTTTGCCTTAAGAAGGCTAGCACAAACTAGGATACAGATCGAAAGAGGCGCAGGCCTCCTGCCTGGGATCCTGCTAAACTACTCCTGGTCGTCGTCAGCGGGCTGCACGTAGTAGTAGGCACCTCCCGAGTAGTAGTAGTCGTCGTCGACAGTGGCGGCTGGCTCCTGGACTCCAACGTCTGGTCGCAGCAATCGGATATAGGAAAGGGGAAAAAGGGGGAGAAAAGCAACCGTGAGTACTCATCCAAAGTACTCGCAAGCAAGGAGCTACACTACATATATATGCATTGGTATCAAATGGAATAAGGCTATCATATGTGGACTAAACTGCAGAATGCCGGAATAAGAGGAGGATAGCTAGTCCTTATCGAAGACTACGCTTCTGGCCGCCTCCATCTTGTAGCATGTAGAAGAGAGCAGAAGATAAGATCACCAAGTAGCATTGCATAGCATAACCCTAACCGATGATCCTCTCCTCGTCGCCCTGTTAGAGAGCGACCACCGGTTGTATGTGGCACTTGGAAGGGTGTGTTTTATTAAGTATCCGGTTCTAGTTGTCATAAGGTCAAGGTACAACTCCAAGTCGTCCTGTTACCGAAGATCACGGCTATTCGAATAGATTAACTTCCCTACAGGGGTGCACCACATAACCTAACACGCTCGATCCCATTTGGCCGGACACACTTTCCTGGGTCATGCCCGGCCTCGGAAGATCAACATGTCGCAGCCCTACCTAGGCACAACAGAGAGGTCAGCACACCGGTCTAAATCCTATGGCGCAGGGGTCTGGGCCCATCGCCCATTGCACACCTGCACGTTGCGAGGGCGGCCGGAAGCAGAACTAGCCCCCTTAATACAAGAGCAGGCTTACGTTCCAATCCGGCGCGCGCCGCTCAGTCGCTGACGTCATGAAGGCTTCGGCTGATACCACGACGTCGAGTGCCCATAACTGTCCCCGCATAGATGGTTAGTGCGTATAGGCCAGTGGCCAGACTCAGATCAAATACTAAGATCTCGTTAAACGTGTTATCTTAAAATAACCGCGAACGCCGACCAGGGCCAGGCCCACCTCTCTCCTAGGTGGTATCAACATGCCCTGTCGTTTCGCCACAAAGATCCACACAGAGGGCTGTCGGGAAAGTATGTCCTTCCAGCCCCCAATTCGTGAATCAACCACGGGTACTCCTCGAGCCAACCCGACTTTAGTCATCACATGTATCATGTATAAAGCATATAGTATATACCCGTGGTCACCTCCCGAGTGATCACGGCCCGATAGTATAGCATGGCAGACGGACAAGAATGTATGGCCACTAATGATAAACTAGCATCCTATACTAAGTATTAGGATTGCAGGTAAAGGTAACAACAGTAGTAGCAAGGACAGGCTATGCATCAGGATAGGATTAACGGAAAGCAGTAACATGCTACACTACTCTAATGCAAGAAGTAGAGATAAGAGTAGGCGATATTTGGTGATCAAAGGGGGGGCTTGCCTGGTTGCTCTGGCAAGAGAGGGGTCGTCAACACCGTAGTCGAACTGGGGGGTCGTCGGCAGTCTCGGGGTCTACCGGAAAGAAGCAACGAAGGGGGAACACAATAAATAACAGAGCAATCAAAACAACACAAGGCATAACATAGTAATACACAGTGCTAGGTGTGCCCTAACGCAGTACTAGGTGATACCGAGAAAGGGGGAAAACATCCGGGAAAGGATTGCTAGTGTTTCGGGTTTTCGGACAGATGAACCGGAGGGAGAAAGTTGCGTGTTCGGTATGCTAGGGATGCGTGGCGGATGAACGGGCTGCGTATCCGGGTTCGTCTCGTCGTTCTGAGCAACTTTCATGTACAAAGTTTTTCCATCCGATCTACGGTTTATTTTATATTAATTTTTAAAGTTTTAATTCCTTTTCTAAAATTATCAGATTATTTTTAATTCGAAATAAATGTGAATTGCTAGGTGCACCCAGCTCTGGGTACACACAAGTGTACCAGAGGGGCTGACATGTGGGTCCAAGGGGTCCGAGTTGACCAGTCAAACTTTGACTGGTCAACAGGGGGTGGGGCCCCCTTGTCATACACTATTAACTAATTAACCAAATTAAAAAGTTTAATTAACAGATTAGTTAGGTTAGTTAATTAATTAAGTTAATTAATTTAGTTAATTAATTAATTAATTTTATTTATTATTATTTTATTATTATTATTTTATCTCCTTTTCTTTTTAAGAAAAATCATTCTAGGGGCTAGGCCCCACATGTCATTGGCCCAGGGGGGGCCTTGCGGGTGCTGGGTGTAGGGCGCGGGCATTAGGGTGGGCGCTTGCCCGCAGGAGGTGCGGCGGGGCGAGGCCACCGGGCGACGGCCAGCGTGCACGGATGGGCGCCGGCGAGGCCACGGCAGGGCGGGGCCGTAGCGAAGCGGGCGGCCGCCGGAGGAGGATGTCGGGGCCGTGGAGGGTGCGGCCGGACCACCGTGCGGGGGAGGGGGGGTCGGCGAGCAGTGGCGCTGCTGGGCGGCGGAGGTGGCTGCAGCAGAGCTGCACGGTTGCGGGCGCGCGCGTGTGAGAAAGACCGGGGCAGCGAGGTGTACAGGGGGATGGGGGTGCGCGCGGCATGAGCAAAAGGCTGGCACGGCGCGCTAGCAGCGGCGGAGGCGGGGCGCAACGGCGACATGGGCGTGCGCGCGCGGGCGTAGTGCAGCAGCAGCAGCAAGCAGTGGCGCACGGGAGCATCACGTGAAGTAGCGCAGCAGCGAGCGGGGTCGCGTGGGCGCGCGCGGACAGCCGCCAGGCGAGGCGAGCGGCGGGTCAGCGCACGGTGGCGCGGAACGCGGCCGAGGTGAGCGCGTGCGGTCGACACGGTCGTGAGCAACGCGCGGACAGGGAGAGTGGTGAGGGCGAGACCCTCACCGAGTAGTGTAGGGGAGTGGCAGTGGGGGGTCACGGAGGAGGACGAAGACGACAGGCGGTAGTGTCGCCGGCGATGGGAGGCGGCGGAGGGCGGCGCCGTTCGGGGA
>NC_057812.1:281398306-281403767 GCF_018294505.1 Triticum aestivum | reverse complement strand
CTAGATTGGTGGGGGGAGGAGAAGGGAATTGTGGGGGGGAGTGGGGTTCGTGCGGGAGTAGTGGAACCAGACCGGGCTAGGGTTTCCGGTCGGGGTGGGGTTAAGGGAAGCGAGGAGGGGCCGGCTGGGCCGGCCTGGTCGGCTGAGCCGACTGGGCCAAGAGGCCCAGTGGGGAAGGGGGGCCTTTTGTTTTTATTTTACTTTTTTGTTTTTTATGGTTTTATTATTTTTATTTTCTATTTCATTTAGTTTTATAAAATTTAAAAGCGACAACTAATTTGGTGTTATTAAATAGGTCACAGCCCCAAATATTTTGGCACTTAAATAAAGTATTTTGCATTTGCTTATTATCTTAAAAGCATTTTAGATAATTGTTTTATCGTTGTCTTAGTTTATTTAGTGCATTTAAGTATCGTATTAAAAGATGATTTCTTCACCAACATTTATTCTGGATTATTTGACACATTAGGAACAATTTAGTTTTGACTTTTGAAAATTTTAATTGTTTTGACTTTAATTCAAATTTGAATTTGAATCGGTTTTGAACTAAGGCGAGATTATCAACAATAATCGAGGTGACGTGACATCATCACCAGAGGGTTACTATAGCTTGATTACTCGGGCGTCACATCTGTGCATCTACGAAATCACTTACCTCCATTGTTGGGATGAACTGATTGGCCACGGGCATCTTTGACCATCGTCGAACCACGAGACTATCAGGGAGAACAGAGATGCAAACCGGCGGCCGGGGAGAAGCAACAATGCAAGATGGCGATGGAGAGAAGGATATGTATGCACTATCACCGCTATGCTACCAATTTTGGATGCGGTGATTGCGTACAATTATGGTAGAGTATATCTGTATATGAACTGCAAATCAACAATCAAGCCTAAATGGCATACATATAGACCGGACCTTTGGGCTTATTTTACTAGATATTATCCAGTTTACATACCTCGGATAATCCGTAAAAAAATAGCGGATAATCCACATCCGCCGGATACTAGGAATACCATATCCGCTACCATATCCGTCGGATATCCGATCGATCAAAATCCGTATTCGCATCCATATCCGGCGGATTCACGTAATTGCATACCATATCCTCAAAAACGGATGTGGATACGGATTCGAAGCGGAAATTATCCGTACCATTTACATCCCTATATGTGTGCCACTTGTCGTGACCTGGAAAAATGGAGTGTTCTTTGCAACGAGTACTCCTTAATCAGTGATTTCGTAGAAACCTATAGCGAGCGAGTGACAACAGTGAACCTACACTAATGGGCCAGCCCATATGCTTATGTCTCGCTAGACACAGCGGCATCTTGCCTGATGCAGTTGCGGAGTTGGCCGGCCCAATGTGCGGGAGGTCTTAGGCCTTGAAGCGCGGAAGATGATTTGTGGCTCTCTAGTGCCACACATGCCTATATGAATATAGCATTGAAAATATATTAGGAAATTTCAGTTAATTCTGAAATTTTGAAATATGAAACCTGGATGCCTGTGGTAATGTCAATAAGAAAGACAAAAAAGTGTATGCATAGAAAAAAATAGATGTATTGAATGTTGGAACTTAATTCCTCGTTGAGGATACCACGGGCACTAATTCCCCGCGAAATTGAACACGGGTGTACAATGGGCACTGATGTTTCATATCCCAAAATTTTAGAAATTTTTGCAGTTTTCTGATATATTTTAATGCTAGTTTCATTTAGGGGTGCATGGCACCCAGGTACTCCGATGCATTTTTCTTGAAACTCTCGTTTTTTCTGTTTTTTATCACATTTTTTATTTTCGTTGTTTTTATTTTAAATTTTTTTATACTTCCAAATATTACCAAAAAAATCATTAAGCATTTGAAAATTTTAATGAAGCATTTGGAAAATATTAAATGTGTATAGAGGAAATATTTCTCATGTACACGAAATATGTATAAAAATACACAATGTGTATGAAAACAATTGAATATGTAATTAAAATGTAAATCTAGCATTTGAATTTTTTTAATAAAATATATGTAAAATATTAGTCAAACATTTGAAAAATGTTGAATATGTATAAAGAAAATGATCGTCATGTGTAAAAAATATACAAAAACAAAATACAATCTTTACCTATTAATAAAGAGCCTATTGGTTCTGGCAGACCGTCAGAAAAAATATCCCCAAAATTGCTAGAAGTTATCCACTATGCCATCTATAAATGAAGAAAACGATTCGATTTTTCGTATCAAAAGTCGCCGCCTACTTGCATGTTTTATAGAGGTGAGTCGACAAGCAATAGAGTGGTTGACCCATAACTGCTGTAGCGGCGAGACTAGGGTCCAACCCCCAGCTAGCACACCTTTTATCCCTCTCTTCTCACGCATGTCCTCCCCATGTATGCATTTATGGGCCGGCCCATATGCGGGGCTTCACTCCCCTTTTTTAATTTTATTTTTTTGCCTTTTCTTTTCTCATTCTATTTTTTTCTTTAAATTAATTCGGGATTTTTAAATTTTAAAAGTTGTGAGTTTTCAAAAAAAATTGAGAAGTCATAAAATATATGTGAATTCAAAAATGTTTAGCAAATCATAAATTTTTTGCAGATTCAAAGAATGTTGGTCCTCTTGCAAAACTGTATGCAAATTATAAAAAAATCACAATTAAAAAATATTCAGAAAGAAAATTATGTTCATGATTTTGAAACAATGATCGTGTATTCAAAACATATTCAGGAATCTGAAAAAAAATGTCCATGAAATTTTACAAAATGTTCACAAAAATAAAAATAAATATTTTAAAAAAATTCTCCAATTTTAGAAAAAAGTTCATCAATTCAAAACATGTTTTTGAGTCGAAAATATTAATGAATTCAAAAACTTTTTTTAGATTTAAAAAATGTTTGTAAACAAAACTAATGTTCGTGATTTTTTGAGAAAATCCAAAATTAAAAAAAATGTTTGTCAATTTGAAAAACTGTTCGCGGATCCAAAAGTATTTTATGTCTAGGATTTAATTAATTTTTCAGTAGTCTTTATATGTCTTGGTGTTGGGAGTAGTTCGTGGTCGATGAGATTTGTTTTTAAAGTTTTAAATGTTTCCTTGCGCAACATAATGACAAGCGTGACATGCACTGGTAAGCTCATAGTCTTGAGATTTACCACGTCGAATGCATTGTGATCACGTGGACATCGTCGAATGCATTGTGATCACGTGGACATCGCAACCATCATCGGCCAGGGTGAGGAAAAAATTGCAACATGGTGAGCCACTGTGTTAAAATAGAGCACGCTCATATATATGGTAATGAGTCATACTTATTTGATTAGCGCATATTTTTTTTGTCTTTCATTGCAACGCATGGGCATATTTGCTAGTATCTACTACCACTATAAAAGAAAGAGAAGGCGGAGAACCAAATCATCCTATCCATCAAAACCTACGATCTGATGGTCTACATCCCTCCAGAATACTAAACGCGTTTTACGCTTTAATTACCCACCATGCCATTAGCTGCTAATGACCCCTTTCAAGAAAAGAAAAAATGTTGTAGCCCACGTCTTCATCAAACTGCATGCATGACGCCACTCCTCTGCTACCGACGCCATCGCAGGGGCCGGGGCCGCCGTCCCGTCCGCCGCTCCTTCTCTGTTGCACCACAGACGCTAGCGCGGATCGCCGTCGCCGCCCGCCGCTCCTCCTCTAATTCTAGACGGACGCGAGCTCGGATCGCCGACGCCTCCTCCGGCCGCTCATCCTCTGCCGCCCCATGGTCTCGACGCCGGAGGCTCTCCTCTTGGTCGGCTGCTGCCCCCACGGATGCGAGCTCCCGCCGCTCCTTCTTTTCTGCCCCACGGGCTCGCCGCCGGCCGCTCTCCCTTCGTCGGTTGCTGCTCTGTACGCCCATAGCCGTAATTGCGGAACGCGCCACCGATTCTCTGCGCTGGAAGATCAGGGGAAGGCTCTCCTCTGCATCGGATCTGGCATCCTGAGCCTTCCAACGATCGGATCCGGTGAGATTTTCCACCTCCTGCTGCCGTCCATGTGTAGCTCGTCGACTTCACCCAAGATGGCCACCAGGACGAGTCGACGACCTCTGCCTCATAGTTGTCTTCCCCGAGAGCTGACGCTGTCTCCATGCTGCACGAGGTTGCCGTTGCACCCGCCACACCCTTAGCATCGTTGATATTCTATATGTAACTCATCAATTGATAGATTTTCTCCCTGCAGTGACTTGCATTTTTCTACATTGCTTCGTATTAAGTTGATTGGGATTGTTTGATTGAATAACAAATAGTAAACAACCTCTGTCGCTGATAAATTCATGGAACGATTATCACATGTGGCAAACTGAATTGCATTCTCAATACACAAGGGAAGTGCAAGCAGTATCTGGAGGGTCAAATTATTCATTACCTGCAAGTTATAAATTTATAATGCTAACACACTGTGTTTTGCTTTTATAACTTGCAAGTTGCAAGTGTTAACCCCAGAAAAACGATTTGCAGGTGAACATCTGCAGTAAATAATCAGGTGCTTCCTCATTATCAAAGTCAATGCTCTGTGAGGTGTGCAGCGAGTGCGTGTGAATGTGCCGATGCGAGGTAGTGGGGGGTTCAGCAAGGTTCAGTTTCGGCTCCAATTTGTTTTCAGAATCATCTTCTAATGTCTAATCTAATGGTCCTTTCTTATGTAGTTAACAAATTATATTGCCTTGTAGCTTTTTAACAAATTGGCTGCTACGAAGACTGGTTGCTTCAAATTTTGTTTTGGTATGTGCTTTGACTGATTATCTTAATGCCAGTACTTCTTGATTTTCACTCCATATATGAAATTGTTTAGCTAGCTCTTGATCAATATCCTTCGGTACACCTGCAATATTGATGGACACTAAGTACTACTGCCAATCATCAATGTAAACTATTCCAACTCTATATTAATTCAGAAAATAATCGGATACAAAATAATCGATTTAAAAATAAACTGCAAAACTTGTAAGTTTAGGAAATTATGTTGTTTTAATCTTTGCACTAAGAGTTTCCAGGCCTATATTGTTATAGGTATTCTTATTCTGGTTGTACACTGAAATTTAGGTGCTTTTGGAGATTTGATTGTACAAGAAAATGATCTACCTTGCAATATCATTTTTCTTGCAAATGAAGAAATTCAGAGCATCTAAGTCTTAAATGTATCTGCTAAAGTGTTGATATTAATCCTTTATGTTGTCCGGTAAGTTGAAATATGCATAACTTAATTATGTGATTACGGGCTCGACCCTCTTCACATTGCTTGAGAATCTGATCAGCACCACTCCGACATGCATTAGGAAGTCAACGAACAACCAGACCAGGATGGCGTGGAGCTTGAGCTTGAGCTGCAGCGACAATGACAACTTGGGCGTCAACTTCAAAAAACAACAGTTCAAGTGTACTCTCTCTCTCTCCCTCCCTCCCTCCCTCCCTCCCTCCCTCCC